>NW_003852426.1:17560991-17562794 GCF_000181295.1 Otolemur garnettii
CCTCCAGAGCTGCTAGGTATGGCTGTGTCACTAAAGATCTGTCCAAGCAGATCTTTGTGCCCTCTGCACAATTATCCCATTGGCTAGGACTTAGTTATCTATCACTCCTCTCACTGAATGTGTCACTAAGACCTGCTAATTCAATCTCTATCAATTTTGTCCCCTACCTATCTGCTATATCCCTTCTGCTCAGGTTCAGGCCTCTTGCCTAGTTGATTACACAAAGGTCACAGTTAGTTTCCCTGCCTCTAGTTTTGCCTGAAATCTCTTCTTTATATGCTAAAGAAAATGAGCTTTTTCGAATCCAAATAGGACAATGTCCTTCCCTCACCAAAAGCCCAGCAGACCTTCCTCATTATTCTCAGTTTGAAGTTCAAAGTCCTAATAAAAGCACCCATATTCTGATCACTGCTTATGATTTAATGCCCTCGTTGCTACATGGCAGTAAGCATGTACAAATATGGTGCAGAGAGCCTTTACTGCCGATATCCAGTTTGGTTTTTCACCCCCTTTGCCTGCCATCCCTACAAACCCTGCCTCCGATTCCACACACAAGTCTCATTAGCTTATTGTGTTTCCTAATTACCTTTTCCCTGCCATACTTCCAAGCCTTTGGTAGCAGTTGTTTTCATTTCCCTGACTCCGCTTATTGAATTCCTATGAATCCACCCTTTAAGAATAAACTCAAATGGCACTTCACCGGAGAGGTCTTCCCTAATGTTCTCTTTTCCCCTTGTTTACCTCCATTTAAAATCAGTTGTTCTAGTTATAGCATATATGACATTATACTACAGTGACTTTATTTCTGTGTGTCCTTGGCCAGACTTCGAGCTCTTTGAGAGCAAAGTCCATGTCCTTATCATCTTCATACTTCCATGATCAAGCTTTGAGGTAGTTGCCTAGCTCGATACATATTTGTTGAGTGAAGTGAACTTGGAAAGCTAGACAAGCAGTGGAATAGTTAACACATCCGATGTGCTTTTTCTTTTATCAAGCCTTAAATCAAACATGCTGAGCTGTGTTATACAAACAATAACACGTTTAATATTGTGTATTTCTAAAGTGCCGTGTCCTGGACTTGGGTTAAACAATTTGTCAGCAGCTCTTGTTCCTTAAAAGAATTCATTTAAGAACCTGCTGTTCTTTGGCCTGAGAAGGAATATCAGCCATTCAACAACAGATTGCAAGATTAAGTGCATGAGCATGAGTTGGATCGAGTCTCCATGGTGATATGCTACAAAGACGACACTCTTGGATAGGATCAAATGGGGACTGAATTGCAAAGCAGGCGCCGTTCCAGAAGCTTCCTTCTCTCTTGGATGTTAAGGGCCAATTCCTTACAGAGATGATACCTCTGTCTCTTCCAAAAACAGAAAGAAAAAACCTGCAAAAGGTATAGCACTATGAAAAAGACAGCTCACCTTGAATCGGCCATCAGCCAGGAGCTTAGGCGTCCACACCTGTAATGTTTTCATTTTGCCATAAGCTTTTCTCGCTCACAGCCTCAAACCAGTCAGTGGGACTAGACCCCCTTCTTTACCCCTGTCTGACCTTGCTAAAAGATAGAAAATGCAATAGTATATTTGAAAGACAGTGGGCTGGCTCGGTGTCTGTAGCTCATATGGCTAAGGTGCCAGCCACATACACCAGAGCAGGCAGGTTTGAATCTAGCCAAACAATAATGACAACTACAACCAAAAAATAGCCGGGCGTTGTGGCGGGCACCTATAGTTCCAGCTACTTGGGAGGCTGAGGCAAGAGAATTGCTTAAGCCCAGGAGTTGGAGATTGCTGTGAGCTGTGA
>NW_003852426.1:17562943-17578744 GCF_000181295.1 Otolemur garnettii
AAGTATTTTAACCTTCATTTGTAACACAGTGGAGAACTATGTCATAGTGACATAAGGAAAATAAAATGAAGCAAAATTTGTAAAATTCCCACCACAGGGCTTGGCCCTTAGCATGAACTCAATAAAGGAACTTCCCTCCCAGAATCCCTTTCTAAGAGGATAATTTGTGATAAACTGCTCTGATTAGAGAAGAAGCATTGGTTTGGAAAGTTTGAAATCTCTTTAGACACATTAAAAATTAGGGTTAAGATAACTTAGGGATATAAACATTGCTTACTCAGCTATGATGCAATATGGTGTCATCAACAGTGTGACAGCCAGGAGACCTGGCTTCTAGTCTTCACGCTAGCTCTAACCAGCTGTGTGACTTTGGACAAGTTTCTTCACTTCTGTGTATCTGCTTAGATTTTTTTAAAGCTTCCCCATGTGAAAAATGATAAAAATAGACCAGATAATCTTTTTACATTCCTTTTCTATCCCTGAAGTTCTAGGGTACTAATTAGCTCGTGTGGCACATTTTCTCCTGGTTACAAGGAGTACAGGCTGTTGGAAGGAGAAAGAAGTTCGAAGAAAGAGTTATTTGGGGATAGGGAGGTCCAGGCAGCCGCTGGAAAATGTAGAAGGACCAGAGAACACAACTAGCTTTTGTTCAGGAGTTGCTCATCCACATGGGATTTATCAAGTCACTGGCTTCTCCACCATGCTTACTTGTTTTCTCCAACTGATCTTTCATCTGCTGGCTCACCAGGTTGTCAAAGAGGGCTCACTTTGTCCCAGTGCCGGGTTAAGTAGCAGGGCTGCGGGCAGAGTACCAGGCAAGGTCTATGCCTAAGGAAGCTTATAACAAAATCAGAAAACAGATGAAAGCATATGGTGCATGCTTTAATTTAGCACCAAGAGATACGTGGCCTAAGCTATACATGTATGGGGGGAAAAAGATCGTTGAGGGTTGGAGTTCTTGGGAAAGGCTGAATGGGCTATTCCCTGAATATGGGGGAAAATTCTATTGGAAGAAATTGTACTGGGTTTCTGAGCCGAAGAAACAAAATTAGCAAGGGCACGGAAGCGAAGAAGACCTGACTTTTTTTTCCATTTGAAGCTCTGAGATGTTCCTTCTCAGATCCAACACCCTATTCTTTTCTCTATCCGCCAGCCCAGTGGGGCCTGGACTGTGTTCACATCTTGGCTTCTGATCTACCTGCTTTCCCTGTGCTCCTAGTGGTCATCTCGTCTCCCTTTCTCATGTCACTTGCCACCCTCCACGTCTTCACTCTGGGGGTACCGTTTTCATCTTAGAAGGTTCACCCAAGTTGGCATAGCCACGCCTGTATTTTCTCGGATCCTGTGCCACGAGCATCCGATGTTGTGAAGTCTTGTCTCCATGCTGTGTGACCTCGCCTTGGTTCCCACTGCTCAGCACCAGCCAAACCTCTTTTACTTCTCATGACCGTCTGCATGGCCATTGCCTCTCCTCTTTCCGTGTCCCTCAGCTCCTCTGCAGGCCCCCCTCCCCACGCCCTCACTCTCCTCAGATAATCTTGATAAGCACAATTCTACCATGTAAGCTTCCTCTGCTTCCAAGTTATTCTCTATCTTCCCTTTCCTTTTCTTTCTTTACTTCTGTTTCAGTGTTTGAAGCATCAGTCCTTCTCGCCAAGGCTAATCCTTCTTTTATGCTGTTGACTTCTGTGCTCCTGCCTCCTCTATAATTGTACTTCATTCTCCCCTTGCATTATAAAAATCTCTCTTTTCTAGTTTTACCTGTACTTGTGATGTCCAAGTATCTTCATCCTTAAATACACAAATAAAAGAAACCCTTACACTCTACCCTCTTACCACGTCCAGTTACTACTTGATCTGTCTTCTTTTTTATCAACAATTTAAAGAAGTAATTCTTTTCTCCCCCATATCCACTTTCTTCACTTTCTCCTCCTCCCTCTTTCTCTCCCTCTCTCTTTCTCTCCTTTTTTTTTTTTTTCTTTTGAGACAGAGAGGCTCACTCTGTCAGCCTAGAGTGCTGTGGCATCAGCCCAGCTCACAGCAACATCAAACTCCTTGGTTCCAGTGATCCTCCTGCCTTAGCCTCCCAAGTAGCTGGGACTCCAGACACCCACCACAGCACCTGCCTAATTTTTCTATTTTTAGTAGAGATGGAGTCTCACTCTTGCTCAGGCTGGCCTTAAACTCCTGAACTCAACGGATGCTCCCGCCTTGGCCTCTCAGAGCACTGAGATCCATCACCCCTGGCCTTTCTTATCTCTTTAGTTTGGTTTTTCCTGTCATCAAGCCACAGTCCCCACCACGCATCCTCAGTTCTCTGTTCCACGGATCCTCCGGTATCTGTGCTGCTGAGACCATCTTCCTTCCCGAGTACATATTGTTCCCTGGTGGCGTCCATGCCTTATCATTATCTTAGATACTAACTTTCTGATCGCTCTTTTCTTCTGCCTTGATGTTCTTTCTTCAGCCCTCTGCCTTTCTCTCCAGGCTATCTCCTTCGTAATGCATTTATTATCACGGTTTCAGCAGTTTATCTTCCTTTAACTCTCAACTCTTCACCCTGCCCTGTCTTTTGCTCAAGATCCATTTCCATTTGTAGTAGTTTGCTCAATGCCTCCCCCTCAATATAGAAGTGGCCCTCAAATTCTTATCTGAACCAGGCTCCTCTTCCTTCCTAAATAAACCAACCACTCTTTTTGCTCTCACTGTCTCATCGTGGCTGTTGTTTTGCTTGCTTTTAGTGGCTCCACATTTCTTCCCCACGCATAGGTCTGGTTCCCAGACCTGTCTGATTTCTTTTTCTTTGCTTTCTCACACCTCCTACCTCTTCTTTGCTTCTAAGACCTGTTCTTTCACAATGTCTCTTATATCTTTATGTGTCTTTCCATTTCTTTTTGCCACCCATCTAGTTGAAATCAAAGTTTTTATGGTCTTTGCTTAGCTGAATTCATTAGTTTCACAACTGGACCACTTCTCTCTAATCTCTCTCCTCTTACACTCTTAGACACTGTGGCCAAATTAATCTTCCTAAGCCACAGCTTTGATAATTCTCATACCTGCTCAGGAATCCTTGGTGGCTCTCCACTGACTGAAAACTTATACATTAAAATTTTCAATTTGACACTCAAGGTTCTTCATAATAAGGGCTCAGTCTCCCTTTTCTGCCTCATCATCCTCCTCTCTCAGCTATAGAGAACATGAACTTTCCACTGTTCCTAGAGCATACCTTGCATTTTCCAACTAAGTAATGTTTATTCCATTTTCCCTATATGGAATCTACCAGCTGAAATCACCAACCAAGACTCATCATAATAGTTCACTTCTTTTATTTAGTTCTATTCAGTTCAGCAAACATTTCCTGAGAATTTGCTATGCATACAAAGACATACAAAGGCAACTTCTGCTTTTGAGTACTGGCAATACTATGAGGAAGACAGCCCATATATACGTATGTTCATATTTTGACACTCTGAAGCAAATTCCCAAGATAAAGCCTGGCAAAGAAATCATGCAATACAGATTTTTGTGTTATATGACATCCCAACAGTGCAGTTCTAGTGTAAATGAAGTAAAGATTAATTTCAACTGGGAGCCCTCCTGGGAAGACCCAAAGAAGAAGTTGACTTTCTAGTAGAGGGAGGCCCTGCAGTGCAATGGTCAAGAAAATGGGCTCAACCTAAAGTTAGAATAGATAAACTGTGTTTCCCCCAAAACAAGACCTACCCCAAAAATAAGCCCTAGCAGGATTTCTATGTGTTTGTTAAATATAAGCCCTACCCCAATAATAAGACCTAGTGATGGGCATGGCTATGCAGCATATCTGCGTGGAGAGGAAGACATCCCCTGAAAATAAACCCTAGTGTGTCTTCTTAAGAAAAAATAAATATAAGACAGTGTCTTATTTGGGGGAAAACATGGTCTCATCGTCCTGGAAATCCACCTGCCTCTTAAAGGGAGCTTCTGACAAACAGCATTCTGAAAATGTCTGCCTTGTTTCTTGGGCCCGCTCTTTCCACAGAGTCCTTTCCCACATCTTTCTTCTTCTCAGCAGCCCGGAACTTCCCCAAACCTTTCTGAATCTGTCCCCAGAAGATTTCAAATTATTTTGCATAGAAAATTATTCATGTCCTAGGGGAGAAATATTTCCCTTTATTATACAGAGCCCTTTAGATTCCTTTGTCTTGACACTGTGAACCTTGCCTTTCAATTAGACATCCTGCAAAACAGAGAAGCAGTTTTCTCCATTTGCCAACTCCAAATAAAGAAACCTCATTCCATGTATGATGAAGAAACCCTAGGAAAGGGTTTGAAATGCCATAATTAGGAGTAACACTAATTGCAACATCTATGGAACATTTACTATGTAGCAGGCAGAATGTAAGTCCGGTACATATATCATCTTATTAGATCCACACAATAAACTTTTATAGTGTATATTATTGGTATCACTATTCCCACTTTACAGATGGGCAAACTGAACCACTAAGAGATTTTGCAACTTACCTATAGTCACACACATAAGGCATTGATGAGGACAGAATTTGAAACCCGGTCTCATGGCTTCAGTTTACTTCCTTAGCCGCTGCACAGTTATGTTTTACCTTTGTTATTGTTATTGTTGTTAACGTTGGGGTTTGCCTTTTCAGTCCTTGATTTTTGACCTTTTTTTTTTTTTTTTTTTTTCAGGGCTAGGTTTGAAATCAGTGCACACAAATCAATAACATTTCTATTTTCTTTTGTTTGTTTGTTTGTTCGCTGTTTTTGGCCAGAGCTGAGTTTGAACTCACCCCCTCCAGCATATGGAGCTGGCACCCTGCTCCTTTGAGCCACAGGCGCCGCCCTGATTTTTGATCTTTTTGATTGAAAAAGGTGGTGTGGTGGCACCCAGAAGTGAGATCAGGAGCTGAGAAGTTTCAGGCCAGGTTTATTGAAAGGGACAGCACCTACCTGGGCTGGGTAAAGATGGTGTCTGCATCTGGACCCCATTAGAGACCCCTTTTATATGGGGTCTGGGGAGTAAGCAAATTCCATACCTTACCTGGAGGGCTTTGTCCCTTGGCCTCAGGGGTGGGGCTAACTAGGTCCTTTGTGTTCTTTGTTTTAGGGAGACAGAAGGAAGAGGGGGGAGGATTCATGTGGGGCCACATCAGGCCCTTAAACTTTGAGGAACTGATTTGAAACTCAAAACCCATTTTTTTACCCTCCACATCCTCAATGGTGAACCCCCGAACTCACTAGCATTTCAGCTGCAGTAGGCAGGGCCGAGCCACCCTAGAGGGGAGGGTCAAGGAGGTCCACTCTAGACCTCGAACCAGAAAGAAGGCATGGGCAGCAATGGTGTGAGAGCTGATCTCACGGGGAGGGGGGGGGTCACACTACCCCTTCTTTGCTCTGTTTTATTCCTTTACCCGCTCTTCCATCATATGCTCTCAAGTTGTTCTGAGCTCTTCCCTTCTCTCTTACCTCCATCCCCCCTCCCCTCCTACACTGGTGAATGCCTCTCCACCCAAATGCAAAGAATGTGAATTGCATAAAAAGACAAAAACTATGAGAAGTAAACAAAATCAGACCATGGAGAAGAATGAAATATGGCTTTTCAAATACAAGAGGAAAAAGCAAATCCTCTAAGATCCTATTATATGGTGGTGACTCAGATGTTGGGGCTTGGAAAGGAATGGGTCATTTCAGCTCTCTCAGTGACGTAAGTCTTTCCAGTGCAGAAAATGTGATCTTGAGAAGTGATAACTTGCCCAAGGTAAGGTACTCTGTGATACTGTGATCTAATGAGAAATATCTACTTGGTCTCTGCCCAAAGACCTAAAACCCTTGAAGATAGTAGAGCTAGGAGGATCTTTTGTTCTTATTTGGTCTTTGATCCCCATTCCTAGCACAAAGCTCCTAAAATCCTTGTAATTTCCTTAAAGATAAGAGTGTCTGACACAAAGCTCGTAAATCTTCTGGTATTTCCTGGATGATAGGAACGTCTTTTATTCAAATGAGATGATTCTTGGTGGATTCCTGTGTAGTCTCAGGATGGAGGCTGGTTGCCAGAGAAAAACCTTCAGGATAGGAACTCTCAGTGCTATCCCCTGACCTCAGGAAAACAAGATAGGGGCTGAAGGTTGAGTTGATCCCCAGTGGCCAGTGATGTGATCAATCTTACCTATGGAAAGAAACCTCCATAAAAATACAAAGGGGCAGGATTTGAAGAGCTTCCAGATGGCTGGACATATGCAGGTGCCTGGAGGATAAGACTACCAGAGAGGGCATGGGAGCTCCGTGCCCCTTCCCTCATGCCTTGCCCTGTGCATCTTTTCCATCTGGCTGATCATCTATATCCTTTGAAACATCTTTTATAATAAGTGGGTAAACATAAGTAAAGTATATCCCTGAGTTCTGTAAGGCCTTTCTAGCAAACTAAAGAGGAGGAACTTGGATTTATACCCAGTTGGTCAGAAATATATATAGGTGACAACCTACTGCTTGTGATGGTGCCTGAAGTTGTGGAGCAGTCTTGTGCAACTGAGCCCTTAACCTGTGACATCTGACCCTAAATCCAGGTAAATAGTGTCAGCATTGAATGGAATTATAGGACTTAATGGAGAATTACTCACTTTGTTTATAAGGAGAATTTCCCACATACACTTTGGTGACCCCAGGTGAAGTATTCCGTATTGAACATGTGAGAGTAAGACAAACACTTTGTTTTTCATCAATACTTCCAGGGCCCTAGGAAAATGGAGGAGGCCTATGGGTTATCCCTCTAGGCATTCAAGAGGGCTTCTCAACAGAGGTGACACATGAGCAGGGTATTGCTGAAGATAGTATGGCTCTCTAGTTGAGACAGAGAGAGGACATCTGTCTCCCTCATCAGAAGAGCAGCCGAACAAAGTTGTACAGTCTTCCAAGACTCTCCAGGATATTGTCCTCGAAACCAAAATGGGGTTTCTCTCTAGGTTCATTGCTCCCAGTACAAAGATTCGATTATTGAGACAATGAGGATGGCCAAGGAAGAAAAGAATTTTTTAAATATTAAAGAAGTCTTGTCTAAAGAGGGAGAAGGGAGAAATGGCTTCAAATCTGTCTACTGACTAACAACTAACCAGAGATCATAGAAGAGGCCACGTGCCTTCGGGCAGTTTACAAAGGGCTGCAGTGCTTTGGAAGAAAGTAAGTAAGTCCTGGGATCAGGAACTCTACCTGGGGCCCTTCAGAATCTCAACTCCTTAGTCTTTCTGAAAATCTACCATTTCTGGGAAACAAACCAAAAGGTTAGGGAGAGGAGGTCACTGAAATTTGTTTATAGAGCTAGCACTGTCTTCCATGCCACTGTTTCAGAGAAGCCCCCTCTGGACCCCTTTACTAAAATGTAGGCAATTCTTATCATTCTCCATCCTCTGCCCTGTTTTGCCTTTAACAGCATTTTTCTCTGCCTGTCATTGTATTTTGTCTTTAGCTTATCATTGTTGGTCTCCCCCACAAGAAGTTAAGCCCTGTGCTCACAAGGCTTTTCCTCTCCAGCGTCTCAGCAGACCCGAGAGGATCCCTTTGTTTTGAGTTAACTGCACAACTTTCACTTTGCTTAGAATTCCACCACCTAGTTGCCTACACACAAAAATTCTTCATAATCAGACTGAATGTTCTTCAAAATTCATTTTTTAAATCCAGATGGGACTGTCTTACCTACCTTTACCCCTTTCTATCTTTCTTTCTTTGACTTCACAAACTGCCTCAGTCATGAATCATCCCACCTCACCCTTGCCTGTCTGGGCCCTGCTCTATGTCAAGAGCTCTCACTGAGAGCCTCCTTGAGATTTGGGGTAAAAAATGTCAAAGGGGACCCACCAGCACCATTGAAGTTTTTCTCCAGACTTGTTGAGCTACTTACATGCAGGCACTTAAGAGGTGGATGGTTAGATTACCTGGGCATGATGCTTACGGCAGAAAGGGAAAAGGGCAAGGCTGTCAAGGGCATGTGCAATTTAGGCACAGAGATGGGTTTGGGAATCTACATGGGGAAGTGTGAAAATAGGGACAGACTATGGTTGGTTGTGGTAGGCTGAATAATCTCCCTCTGAAATACCCACATCCCAATCGCCAAAGCCTATAAATGTTCCCTTATATGGCAAGAGAGGCTTTGCAGATATAACTAAGGATCTAGAGATAGGAGATCATCCTGGGTTATCAGGTTGGCCCTACATGTAATCACATGGGAACCTGTGATAAGAGGGAATAAGAGAGAAGAAAGAAGAGAAAGAAGGTGAAAAAGAACAAGAAGATGATATGGTGACAGTAGCAGAGATTAGAGTGATACACTTTGAAGACAAAAAAAAAGGCCAGTAAGCCTGGAATGTAGGTGCCTTCCAGACGCTGAAAGAAACAAGGAAATGGATTCTCCCCTAGAGCCTCCAGAAGGATCCAGCTTGGCCAACATCTTGACTTTAGCCCAGTGAGACTGATTTTGAATTTCTCACCACCAGAACGGTGGTCGAGATTAAATTTGTATTGTTTTAAAACACTCTCCTCCCCCCAAAAGAAAGAGTTTGACCTTAAGGCTGTGTGAGAGCTACCAATTCCAGGGTGTCCTCTAAGACAGAAAGCTGCTCTAATACAATAATCGCCATCACCGTCCTCAGCAGCGGCAGCAGCTACTCCCACCACAGCAGCACCTAACATCTATTGAGCACTTAACTAAGCCAGGTTCCTTAATAATTGCTTTACATGCATTGTTTTACATGCATTGTAACTTTTATATTTACAATAACTAGTCAGTATGGAGAGACCTCGATGAACTAGAAGTAGACCTACCATTAAATTCAGCAATCCAACTACTGGGCATTTACCTAAAGGAAAAAAAATTTATAAAAAAGACACCTGTCCTCAAATATTTATGGAACTACAATTCACAAAAGTCGTGGAAACAACCCAAGTACCTATCATACATGAGCGGATTAATAAAATGGAGTAGTACTCAGCCATAAAAAATGATGAACTAATACCTCTTGTATTAATCTGGATGGTACAGGAGATTATTCTTCTAAGTGAAGTATCACAAGAATGAAAAAACAAACACCACTTGTACTCACTGTTAAATTGGAACTAATCAATCCACGTGTAGGTGCACATACGGAAATAAAACTCATCGGTGATCACGTAGGTGGGGGGGGTTGTGGGTAAATTCACACCTAACAGATACATTAATAACTATCTGAGTGATGGGAATACTTTGACTCAAATGATGGAAAATAAATTTATGGAACCAAAATTTTTGTATCCCTGTAATATTCTGAAGTAAATTTTTTTAAAGTTAAAATTTAAAATTAAAAAAATTCATGAAGAAAATTGGTCATCACAAATACTGAAAATAAATTTTTCAATATGCTCAATTTTTCATTCACATATTGGTGTCAGTTTGTATTAAACAGAGTTTGAGACTGGGAGGAGCGGAATGGGCAGAGTAGTGGACATAATTCCTTAGAGTCTCCCTTTCTAATATCCACTTCCCTCTTTGGGATTTGGGATAGGGGAGCAGATGAATCAACCTAAGACGGAACCCTAATTCCTAATTCACGATTCTGGCAATGGTTCCCTAGAAGAGACCCCCAATAGTAATAATCACCACGATTTTGCAAAGCTACTGTGTAGCCAGTGCTTTGTAAATGGAATTTATGATCTCCACAACTATCCTGCATGACAGGCGGTATTACTGTCATTTCACAGATGAGGAAATTACATCTCACCTAGTTTAGATTACTTGTCCAGGACTACCTAGCTAGTTAGTAAATGGCTAATCCCAGATTAAAACCAAAGGCTAATGCCATAGTCCATGTCATTTACAATTACTGGAGGACACCACTAATACCCAAATTCCACAAACAGAGAGCATATCCTGAAGTGTCCTTAATGCTTATAATCAGGTTCGAGTTCAGCATCTGGTCTTGTCCTGGTTTTATTTGGACTTCATTGGATGCTGTGACTACCACAGTTCAGATTTCTGCTGAGCCAGGGACTTAAAAATTGGAATTCTGGTCTGAACATCTATATCATAGTTACCCCAATCTTGGGGTGGGTTTGTTTGACTGGCTGTTTGGCCAAGAGAAATTCACAAGTTCCATGGATTAGGACATGGCCATCTTTGGCAGGAGGGATTATTCAGTTACCACACCAAGTAATGTAGACCAACTCAACTTTGGATCTATAGGCCAAATCCTTCCTTTCGAAATCTGGGTTTGGACACAACATCTCCCCTTACAGGATGCTTTCTCCCAGTGCCATAACTGGGAAAAGTCACCAGAAATGTAACGCTGAATAGTTACTACATGCTACTCCATTAGGGTCTGGGGATTCCAGAGTTTATGCGGTGCTCCCCAAACCTATTGGAAAGCAGAGGGAGAAACAAGTAGACAGAAATAAGTAAAATAATTGCATATTTTGATAAATTCTACAAGTAAAATTTTGAATGACAAGGTCAGGCAAAAGCTCTGAGACGGTATACTTAAAAGTGAGTCCTAAAGGAAAGGAAAGAGTTAGATCATGTGGAAAGTGTGGGGGGAAATATCTTGGAAAGAAAAGGTGGGCTAAGGCCTTTTAGAGAGCTTGGCCCATTCAAGGGACAGAAGAAAGATGTGTGTGCTGGCAGAGTAAGGGGAGAATGTCACAACATGGGAGAAAAGGCAAGCAGAGGCCAGACTGTGTGGATGCTGCGGGCCAAGAAAGGCTTCTGGATTCTCCTCTGAGTGGCCAGAGACCACTGAGAGTACCATTAACTCCACAGTAAGCCTTGACGTTAAAGGCCTGATTTGTCTTCTAAACTCCAGTGAAACATTTCTTCAACAAGAAAGTCAGAATCCATGGTTATTGCAGTATTCACAGTAGCCACTGGAGTCAATGGCTACGTGAAAGTCTCAAATCTTTCTTTCCTTCTAGCGTAGTCTGACTGCCACATTAGAGGATAATTTATTCAGCTTAAGGCATTATTAAAAATGTAAATACCCAAGGAACTAGAGTAAGCCATTCTCAATTTTAATTAAACAGGTTCTGTTCAATAATACTGGGAGCTGAGAGGGGACCTTGCTCTATGGTAGAAACAATGGGCTGCTCTGCAGGACAGGAGGAGCTAAGAGGCAGGAAGCTGGTGAGGAAGAGGCTCCCAGAACCATTGAGAACCCAGGTGAGTCAGGCTGAATAGGGAGAGCACTGGGCCAGGAGTGTGACTGTCCGAATTTAACCCACTTTCATCACTAATAGAATGGGAGAGTCTGCTCGGGAAGGGGAATCAACCCATGTCAGGGCCAGGACCCGCCACCTCTGCCTCTTCTGGGGAACGCGGACTACCTGGTCACAGGTGATGGGCAGTAGGATGGCTGACCACCGGTCAGGCGGCACCATTCAACAATGTCCAGCACAGGAATTTTGCCCAAAGAAGGAAGTATGAAACTAAGTGAACCGGCTAGTGCCTCCATCAAGGGGAGTGAGGGCTAGACAGAAGGTGAGAGACTTAGCAATGAGGGGGAACTGAATGAACCACAGAGCAAACGGGTAAGCGGAAGCTGAAAGATGGATGAGGTTTTCTTCAAGTTATTAACCTAAAGAAGCTGAAGTAGCAGGATCAGTAGATACAGAGACTGGGAGGAGGGGGGACCTGGCAAAGCCTAGCCCTTGACTAGGGAGGAAGAGCTCCGTGCTGCCAAGGCTACACCTGAACAGTTCAGACTCTTTGCTGTATCATCTGCAGAAGCTAAAGAATGTTCCAGCAACCACAGTGCCTGGGTGTGTGGCTGCTGGGATTGTGTAGGCCAAGACCTCACCACACATCCCAACAGTCCCACACACCCATGCAGGTCCACACGCTCCTGCACACCCACCCTGAGGGAGGGAACCGGAATGTCCCTCTGTTGCTTCCAATTCCACTGCCTTGTTAAACTTAGATAAGTTTCTCTGAAACTAAGTCTTTTCTAAAATGAAGGACTTGGATTTCACAAGACATTCCCTAGGGTTCTGTCCAAATCTTGTCTTTAGAATTCCATGAATCTAAGATGTGATGAGATTCAGATTGGATCGTGTTTTGTATTATAGCAACTTCCCCCACATTAAGGGAGAGAGCTTCTAAGAAGTTAACCCTTCCTGGCTAGGGAAGTCCAGCAACTATCACAACATACCATAACAAGTCACAAGACAGCAGGAGAAACAACAAGAAGGGCAGAGTGTGTGAGTGCAGGGAGCCAAGGGGGCTAGGGAGTGGGGAGATAGGGAGGAAGGAATTAGCCAGGAAGACCAGCCGAGAAGCAGAGTGGGCTGAGCAGGGGGTACTGAATTAGGAGGAGCTGAGGTGCGCTGCTTTCACACTCGTCTCAGTCACGTTTAATGTATGCGGTGGGTCTGGTCCCTTTTCCCCAGATGATGTTGACACATGTCTGCTTATATAAATTAAATGCTCCCATCTCCACCGATGCATTTAATGAGAATGATAAGCACACGTGTTGACTGGAGTAGAAGGAGAGGGCACAGTGGCAGGAAAAAGGAAGACAGAGACGTTGCATGAATTATCAGACCTGCTCCCCCCACAGGCTAACACCCACGGTCCCAGCTGTGTGCTTGCCTGGCCCAGCCTTCTCTCCCCATTCTTGCCTTCCCAGTACATGTTGTCTGAGCCAACCATACTAAATCTCATGGCAGGTTAACCATGTCATTTCTTGCCTTGGAGTTTTTGTGTATCCTCTTCTCTCCACTGGGAGAGTCTTGACTCCCCCACCTGCGCCCTGAACTCCTATTCTTCCTTCAAGACAGGAATCAAAATTCATATCCCCTCAACTAGAATCGAACCCTGACGGGGCAAGGCCTTTGCTGTCTTGTTTATGACTCCACAGTGGCCACTCAGTGGCCAGAGCAGACTGGCACTTAGCCATCTGACAGCCAGTGCTTGTTAGGTGGCTGGCTGGATGGTGTTCAAGGAAGAAATTATTTCTTCTGACACTTGGGAAAGAACAGTAAGTCAAACTTCACTCAAGCGGGGCTATCGTGGTAAGTACACAGGGGAGCTATGACGATGGAGTCCTACAGTGTGCAGAGAGGTCGAGTTCAACTACAAGTATGAGAAGGACAAGTGAGAGTTTATAGCCAAGGAGCAGAGTGCAGATCACGGTTGGAAAATTCCTAAGAGGAAATCTGGCTAAAATGACATAACAGGAGTCTCGCTGAGGGCAGGCCAGGGTGGTCAGGCTGCATGAGAGGATGGTGGAAGATGAGGAGCCTGATTAGGTACCACGAGTGATCAGATACCGAGGGGAGGAGGTCCAGTTGAAATGACTTAGTGGATTCTTGTTGAAATTGGAAAAGACAGAGATGAACTCAGAAGCCCAAAAGTCAGGGCCTTGTTGAGAAAAGAGTTCTGGGGAGTCTGAGTAGATTTGGGCCAAGGAGAGAATCTTTTTCACAGATGGTTGGCTAGATGGGTGACTGGATGGATGAATGGATGGAAGAAAGAACTTTCCCTTAATCCACGCAGTTACCTTTGGGTGCAGGTCTTTCCCTTTCTGGAGTGATTTTAGCACTAAAATCTTTGTTAGGCCTCATTCCCAAGAGACTAAAATCTTTTAAAGAAAAGATATCATGTAGTAGCTGAGACAGAGAATGCTGGGGGAGAGGAAAGAAAAAGGAGATCAGCTATTCACAACCACAAAATTCCACCTAAAAAGACTACATTCTGTTAAACAAATGCCTTTTAATAGCCATGGATCTATCCGTAGGCTGCTGGGTACTGGATACCTCCCCAGATATCAAAGAGGATGATTTAAGGCAGAGGGACACGGGGAGGACGGGAGGAGGGAGGCATGACTGGGGGTCTGTTCTGGGTGGGAGAATATAACAGTGGAAAGTCACTGTTAACCGTAAGGCTAAGTGGCATTTTTAGATTGAAGACATTTTTCTTCCTGCAATAGAAACCCTCCTCTGCCTCCCTTGACTTTAGTGAGCTTTACATTACATGCTTGGAGAGAAAAGGCCCCACCTCCCCACTAAGCAGGAATAAGGGAGGGCATGCAGAGTTTTGCAAAGTGGTCAACTAAGCTACAAACTCCGGAAAAGCAGGACTTTGGATCAGAATACACTGTGAGCTTCCTGAGAATACAGTCCTCTTATGGTGGGCTCCAGTAAGGCACAACAGACACTCAGGATTAGATCTTCAGCACCAGGGAAGGCTCAGCCCATGTCTAACTCATAGAAGCCTCTGGAAAAACTTGGCTGAGAAAAAACTCAGGGAAGGGAGAAATGAGGATAGAAAAAAGGGAAAGATGGAAATACATACTTGGACCTATTTTCAGAACTGAGTTTGATTACTTAATGCAAACATGGAAATAAAAATAGTATACTTCTAATAATAAGAGCTACTCAAAATCAGAATTTTCACTCACAAGCTATCTGCAGAGACAAAATTAAAATTTGGGAAAGTTTGTCATTACATCCCAGACATCAGATGCTCTCCCCAAAGCATTTACATTGCCAAAGGGCAACTGTCTAACCCTAAAAGACCTGGAAATGAGGGAATCTTATGTGTATGGGAGACAGGAGGGCAAGATTTATGCACAGGCGGTCACCTTACTGGATCCAGGGGTAAATTACAAAGACTCAAACTGGCCTTTTTCCCCTTGCCCAGTACAGAACACAAAGAAAGCCCTATTAACTTCATATTCACCTCGCACAGTATTTTTTACAATCTCTCCTTACCTTCTCTTCTCCACTCTAATGACTCTCATTTAGGATTCCAGAGTCTCCCCCACCTTATTCCCAATATACCAGAATAGCTTCCTGACTAGACTGATAATTTGCCTCCTCTCAATCAATTTTCCATCCTATCGTTTACTAATCTTTAAATGCTGGTTTGATTTTGTGCTCACCTGCACCCCACTGTCTGAAGAACTAGAAATCGTCTCTGCCCACGGAGTGTCCTTTGGGCTTATTCTTAAAGTCTCTACTCCAACACCATCTCTAATTCCCTGCTAGATTTAGTCCTCCTTTCTCCTAGACAAAGTGCTTTTTCTACTCTCCTCCTGTTAGAACTAATTGTTCATGGGCCTCATTTCCCTACAAGACTGTGACCCCCACCAGGCCACATAGGACTTAGTCTCCTGCAGCTCTGTGGCTCGAGTCCAAAGCACGTACTCCATCACCATCTGTTCCACCAATGATGGGTGTGAAACTAGTATCTTTAAAGTAATTGTGAGGCCATAGCACTCAAAGCTGCCTACAATCAGAAGTAAGACACTTGGAAAGTAGTCAAAAAGTAAGGATTTGCACAATAAGGACCATCTAAAGTTTCAGTCTAATCCCCGTGACAGAGTAGCTGTGTTGGAGAAATTCCCCATGCTCCCTGAGCGGCAGGTACTTGTTATTGAGGGTTGGACGCAATGCATGCTGAGAAGTTGGCCCATAGAAAGTGAGCTGACAGAGTAGATAGCTAATATGACAAGGTCGGTCCAGTATGCCTCTCCACAACGTCCTCCCATGGTTCCCCTTGTTGTGTGGCATGTGGGTGGGGAGAGGCAGGCTCGGGCCTCTGGTTGCCTTCGTTTCAAATCCTGGCGTGGCCATGTGCTATCCTCTTACACAGGTTACTTCACCTCTTTGCACTTCAGATGCTTTGTCATTAAATGAAAAAATACTACTACCCACTTCCCAGAGTTGTTTGTGAAGACAAAATAAGATGCTATACAGAGAGTGCCCAAGAAAAGTATGCATATTTTAAGAAAAGAAAAACTATATTAAAATCATAATACTATATACTGATAATGTTTGTTATCTTGTATA
>NW_003852426.1:17578813-17595233 GCF_000181295.1 Otolemur garnettii
GCGATATATACACAGTGGCTACTGTGTGCTAATATTGGGCACGTTTCTACTTCCCATGTCAAGGGTACAGCAAACTCAATGTTATTATCTTCATTTTCCAGATAACGCTAACCAGGCTCATAAAATTTGGCTACCTTGTCCAAGACCATAAAACCAGCCAGCGGCAGAACCAAGATATCAGTCTAAACCTTACATTGCTTCAGGGACTGCCGTCTTACCCCTATACCACACTTAAATACACATATGGTCTCCTCCTCTTCTTTGTTTAAATTGCTATAGCATTGCTTTTCCATCTTTCGTGGCATTAATATTTTTCTGTGAAGGTTCAATTTATTCCTAATCATGTCTTGTCCCCACTATAAACCACTGCCTCTCAACTGATGAAATCCCCACCCCACTCCTGCCAGAAAGAACATTTGGCAATGTCTAGAGATATTCTTTAGAGTTTAGGGCAGTGGGGAGAAGAGGTGTTACTGGCATCAAATGGATAGAGACCAAGGATGCTGTTGGCCTCCTGCAATACCCAGGACAGCCCTTCAAAGGAAAGAGTTATCCAGCCCCCCATGTGCACAGTCCTGAGGTTGAGAAACCCTGCTTATCAACAGCAGGTCCCCCTGAGGGCGGGGACGCGGTGGCACTCGTGTTTGTACCCTCTACTGCAGGCCTTCTCAGTGTGTGCTGCCTTCACAACCACTCCGCAAGCTGCCTCAATCACTTTCAAAAGGTTTGGCTTCATTGGCTGAGGCCTGGACGTTTTTTTTTTTTTTTAATTTTTAAAAATCTCCCGAGGTGATGGAAATGTTCTAAAATTGGATTGCAACAATGCACAGCTCTGTGAATTTACTAACAACCCTGGAATGGTACGCTTAAAAGGGGTAAATTTTATGGTGTGTGACTTAAACCTCAACAAAGCTATTAAGGGGAAAAAAGGAAAAGAAAACCTCCCCAGGTCTCCTGCGTCCCTCTACCTGTGAGAAGGGCTGTTCGTAAGGGTTTTCCATAGTGTCGGGTTCCTAGATGCCGCTCAGCAAATATTAACGGTATAAATTAAAGTATAACCAGGTGGGTTTAAATGTGAAAGACAGTGGCCTCTTCATAATTGCAAAAACATAATGACTTTAATTTCCTTTGAAGGCTAGAAGCTCTTGGTGGAAATTTGTATTGTATCAAAAAGAGCAAAAAGTTCTCTGTCCCAAGAGCCTCAGCAGGTCAGGCGTTTTGGAGCTGGCTGAATGACTGGCTTCCAGGGGACCATGATGACGTGGGAGCCGGGAGGGCGTACATCGCACATTCCCAACAAGCAGGGCACTCTGCTTCCTGCTCCTGGAAAAATAGGAAGCTTCTTTTTTCTCAGTGAATCTTAAGGAAACAAGCTAGTTCTATATCCATGAATTTATCCATTGTGACTTATGGATTTGATATTAAATTTCATTATCAACAGCTCCCTTAAACAGGTAGACTGTATTTTTCTCTTATTGGAAGCATCAGGTTAAAGCTGACCTGTTTTTCTGGTTTGGCATATCACTAGAGGCCTATGTCAAATCATGAAATAAATGAACCGGGGAAAGAATGTTTTCTGACAGTGAGTGGAGCCTTGCTATGTAGAAGAAAAAAAAAAAGACTATTTAAATTGTCCACCTCCCCTTGCAACATCAGAATAAGGAGAAGACTGCTATACTTGCGGAGGGTGAAACAAAGGATCTGATTTCCACTTGCTGAGGCCCCTTTTTAAAGACGTAGTCAAATGAGTATTGCTTTTCTAAGGACAAAAATACTTCATTTGATTTTGTTTTACCTAAAGCATCTTTTTGCTGGCGAGGATTTTCGGACTTTTTGTTCATCTATCTTGCTGCCACTGATAACCAGTGGGGTATTCAAAATAAAATACAAGTTCCCGCAGTGTTCACTCTCTCACGGCACTTTGATGATATACAGTCAGATTGCTATTCTAATGAATATTCTTTTGTATTTGCTCCCTTGGAATGCAAGTACGCAGGTTGTTGGCTGGGGCAGTGGCTCATGCCTGTAATCTTAGCACTCTGGGAGGCCAAGGTGGGTGGATTGCTTAAACTCAGGAGTTTGAGACCAGCCTGAGCAAGAGTGAGACTCCATCTCTACTAAAAGTAGAAAAACTGGCCAAGTGTTGTGGCAGGTACCTATAGTCCCAGCTACTAGGGAGGCTGAGGCAAGAGGATGGCTTGAACTCAGGAGTTTGAGGTAATTTGTGAGCTATGGTGCCATGGCAATCTACCCAGGGTGACAGAGTCAGATTTTGTCTCCAAAAATTAAAAAAAGGACACAGGTTGGATCCCTGGGCTGTCTTCCTCTGTCCTGTCTCATAAGCAGAGCTTTTCTCATTGCCTCTTATTGTTATGTGATCCTTACTTCTCAACCTGGTGATAACCAGATCACTTGGTTACGAAGCTTCCTGAGTTGTACCCTACAGGAATGTTCATCTCCTCACCAAGATTCCTGGGCTCCACACTGACCACATGAGGCCAGGGGAGGCCTGGAGAAATGTCCTTGCTGTCTGAGCACTAACTCCACTGGATGGACTGGACAGAGAACAAGACTCCCAGGTCACCTGCTCACTCACAGAGGAATTAAAGGACTTCTGGGGGCGGGGGGGCAATTCCATTCATTAAGCCTTAGGAAGCAGACTGGGATTTTCCTTTCCATGAACCTTATTTAGTTACAGGGTGGTAGCAATGCAGTTTTTGATTAGATGATACATTTAGACCCCATGCAAGTCAGTCAAACTCTCTGTACTTCTGTTTCCTCCTTTGTAAATAAACATAATAGTGTGTATCTGATAGGCTTAAATATAAGTGGTCAATAAATGGGAGGCATTTGTTATAAGTCAATATAGAAACAGATGCTTTGCCCACAAAGTGAGGCAATGAGCTCATTCTCTAAGCAGGATTCTCTACTAGCAAACCCAATGTTGCATGTTTCTGGCTCTGGAATGCGCCCCTCAGGAGAATCTAAATGACTTAAAGCTTTTCCTTCTATACCTAGGAAGACCTGGAGTCACTTCTGGATGGAGCCACTAGTGATTCCCTGGGTCACAGAGATCAGAAGGTGTTCCTGCAGGTGCCCTAGGAAGAACAAAGAAGAAGAAAATGTCGGGAGGGAGGAGGAAAGTGAGAGCATATTGGAAAGCGTGTCCAGTTGCCTGTTGAGGTAGACGCCGTCAGGACTAAGGAGGGACTCGGTGGAAACACAGAAAGACTTGGCATCCTCCTCCCAGTCAGATGGCTTGTCCAACAGTAACATTTTGCTCCACTCTCTGTAGTAAACTTTTCCTGTACATTTGTCCAGACGGTTTATGCTTGACTGAGCTGTTTTCCTGGAGGCCTCTAGGAAAGATGGGAGCCCTCTAGTCAGGAAGCCTGCAAGGATTGGTGAAGCACCAGTTTTTCTAGGCACTGGTGGGAGGAAGTGGGCAAAGCAGCAGAAAGTAAAGTCAGAAGAAGGAAAAGAAAGTTCATGCCAAGCTCTTCCTGGTGAGAGAAAACTTACATCATAAACTAAGCCTGCAGTCAAGATGGTTAAGTTTTTGCATTGCACCTACATGGACTGGGGAATTTTCAAGAAAAGAGAAATAGGTAGGGACAAGGGGAGTCAAGGAACATGAAGGGGAAGTGAGGTGGAAATCCTTGAGTGCCTGCTCTAGTTTTTTAGTTCTCACAACTTAAACGCTAAATGTTGTTCTTCTCATTTTACCTAGAAAATTGCGGCTCAATGAGATTTAAAACCATGCCCAACCTTAACGTATCTAATAAGATGTTGAGTCTAGATTCGTACCCAGGTTTGTCTGTATCCAATACCCTGGCTCATCCCACTCTCTTGCAGACTTGAGGTGAGATTTGAAGACTGGTTATGAATTGGGCAGGTGGTGATAATAACGTGGAGGCAGGAGGGGAAAAGTGGCTCACCCCGGTAATCCTGGCACTCTAGGAGGCCAAGGGCGGGGTGGATTGCTCCAGCTCAGGAGTTCGAGACCAGACTGAGCAAGAGCAAGACCCCATCTCTACTAAAAAAGGAAAAATTCGCTTGGCTTTGTAGTCAGCACCTGCAGTCCCAGCTACTCAGGAGGCTGAGTCAGGAGGATTGCTTGAGCCCAGGAGTTTGAGGTTGCTTTGAGCTAGGCTGATGCCATGGCACTTTAGCCTGGGCAATAGAGCGAGACTCTGTCGCAAAAAAAAAAAAAAAAAAAAAAAAATTATAACAACATAGGGCATTCCATCTTTTAGTTCAATAGAAGGAAGTGTAGTTTGAAATAGTGGTCTATGGGGGTACATACTCATTTCATTTTCATTCCTTTCAGGATTCTCATGCAGACATTTATAGGACATCCGAATGGCATTCTTTGCTCAGAAATTCTCCTGCCAATCTGGGGCGGCAAGATTTGGCTTAGACAGCTATGTGGAGAAAATCCAACCCAGTGCTGGAAAGTTCCAACAGCCTCTCTATGGTTTTATGAGCAGATGGCACCATTTGGAAAATATTTTAAAATTTACAGATCTTGTTCAGAATTTTTTAGTTTCATTTTCTGTGTATAATTCCTATGAGGCTTGACAGCTTGTCTTGTTGAAATACTTTCTTTTTAAACTCTTGCACTCCCAGTTGGTGTCTACCTAACTGAACCACAGGTCAATTTAAAAAAAAAATAAGTGATCATTTTTATGGTAGTAATTCATGTTTCATTTTTACAGAAGTAATTCAAACTATAATTTTTGTGGTACTTCTCAAAGTGATTTCTCCTTCTTCTGCACATTATAAATAAATAAATTAAATTCTTTCTTTTATTAATGTGACTTAATTGTGAGTTGATCTTACAGAGAAATTTCTGGGGAAAGAGCAAATTTCCCTTGCCTCTACAATGCTGAGATTTAAAATCTGCTGTGTATTTCACATTTATTGCACATGTCAATTGGGCCTAACCACAATTCAAATATTCAATAACCATATGTGGCTAGCAGCTACTCCATTAGACAACATGGTTTTAGAGCAACCTATGCTCACCCCTGGCATAACTCTTATCACTCAGAATAATTATTCTGGTTTGCTAGCTTGTCTCCTCTTAGACTCCAAGCCCCCTGAAGGCAGCGGGTCTGTCATCACCACTGTTATCCCCTTGGCACCTATCATAGGACCTAGCGCACATATGCTTGCTGAATGTATTTGGTTAGGAGGTAAGCATGCCAACCTTGTTCTACGTGAAATGTTCCCCTTTGTGGTCTTCTACATCCCCGAGAAAAACTGAGACTTGAGAAACCTTTTTTTATGAAAAAGTACCCTAGGCACCTTCTCTAGCTAAAATTAATGTTAATCATTACTACTCTCAGTCATTTCCCATTTTTTATTAATATGTTGACACAAAATTCCTGTGAAACTAATAGAATTTGTTTTACTCTCCCTCATTTAAATGTGAGGAAACTGAGGTTCCAAGAGAAACTAACTGATCAATAACCTGATCAATACTGATTAACATTTTTAAAAATGAGATTTCGGAAGGAAGGGGAGGTGTTGAGGAAGCTCTTACTTACAGCATTTGCCTATTTCCATGGTGTAAATACTCCCACCATAGGAAATTTCAAGCTACCCCTGAATATGAAGTGGAGAACAGGTGCACACACTTGGCCATAGCTGCAGCCAACTCCAACACACCACTGTGAGAAAGAGGATTTGTGGAAAGGAGGTGGCAACTGATTATTTTGAGTACCTGCTAAATACTGGGTAATCTGCAAGGTGTTTCACTAACATTATCTTATTTAATCATGATAATAAACTTTGGAGGTAGGTATTCATTATCCCCATTCTAAAGCTATGAAAAATAAGACTTAGATTAAGTAACAAGTCCAAAGTTACCCGCTAATAAATGGGATGATACCTTGGCCAAATAAATGGCTAATGCTCCCTCCTTCTTTTTCACTATTCAACTCTTCTTTGCATATTTGGGTTCTCCATTCTTGGCCTTGGTAAAAATTCCTGTTTCTGCCTGGACTTTGGTTTATGCTAGCTTCCTCAAGACTCTTCCCCAAGGGCAGGGTCACGCCTGCTTGACACACCAATGATTTTTATAGCTCCACTTCCTACTCTAGAGAGCTTTATGTGTTCTAGAAGCCTGGAGGAAGCTGGAGTGAGGGTACTCTCAAGAAGAGCAAAAAGTGATTGTGTGTTTGCTCTGGCTCTAAGCAAGCTGGATCCGTACTCAGTTTCAGTGTGATCATAAAACGTGGAATAAGACATCATCATCAGGGTGCCTTCAGAGAGATGGGAACCATCAGCATGACACAAATTTATACTCATTTGTAATTCATTTCCAGTAACCTCATCTACAACCAAGGGTGAGTTTACACCTTCATTCATTTTCAGTAACCTCATCTACAGCAAAAGGTGAGTTTGCTTCAGGAGAAAAGCAAAACTAAGTAAAACAAAATTGATGGGTAGGCAAGGGACTATTTTTTTGAAGGAAAATTCTACCTAGAATGTCAGAAACTCCATAACTGTTACTAGTTATAGAATGGTGCGATGTGGCATAAAGTTTATACACATGTCTCTCATTTCTACAAAAACCCTGAGAGTTTTGTGTTATTATCCCTGTTTTAATCTTGGAAATAGGGCTCAAATATGTAAGTAACTTGCAAAAAGACCTTCAGCAGATAATTGGCAAAACTGGGATATGAATCTGAGTTTTTGTTTTTGAGACAGAGTCTCACTTTGTCATCCTTGGTAGAGTGCTATGGCATCATAGTTCACAGCAACCTCAAACTCTTGGGCTCAAGCCATCTTGTTGCCTCAGTCTCCCAAGTAGCTAGGACTACAAATGTCCACCACAACACCTGGCTATTTTTGGAGATAGGGTCTTGCTCTTGCTCAGACTGGTCTTGAACTCCTGAGCTCAAGTGATTCGCTGGCCTCAGCCTCCTAGAGCGCTGGGATTGTAGGTGTGAGCCACCACTGCACCCAGCCTGGATCTGAGTTTCCTTAACTTCCAGTCACATCGCATCTCTACCAGACCTTCCTGAAACAGCAGCGAGCTGTGCTCACTCAGCAGCCCCTCTTGGGCTCCTTTTCTGCCTTTTGTTTTTATTGTTCAATGTTTCCTTGCTTGGCTGGTCCATCTGATGTCAATCTCAGTCTGAACATTAGGCAAGTGGCACCTGGCATGTGGGCAGACAGATAATTAAGACAGATTCCACCTCTCCTATGTTCTCTTTCCTGAGATAAAAAGCAGCAGTGAGGCCTGCTGACGTCAAAGTTCTAGTCCTGTGGGGGGTGTGGTGCTCACACACCCATTTCATAGATCAGCTGGACAAACAGAGGACTCAGGAAAGAGTCAGACCTACTCAAAACAAATAAGGCGGAAAGAAAAACTTAACACTTTGTCCCCTTACCTCGTCATCAGTGTCTGTTCACATACATGCATTCCTCTGACATAATGCTAATATTCCACAGCTTTATAACTAGAGGTGTATTTCAAGACTTTTCTAGAGAGACAATATCCTGGGCCAGATGAGAGCTTTCTCCCTGGCCACACTTTTCAACACCTAGCTAATGTGATTCAGTGCTCCCTTTCATGAATAATAACCAAAGCCCCAGGTGAGTCTCCAGGAAAGGAACTTTGGATATGTAGTTTTTTTTTACAAAAAACAAAGCAAAATAGAACTGTGAAGAATAGCAGCATACTGTGGCATAAAATAACTTCCTTCCTTCCTTCTTTCCTTCCTTCCTTCCTTCCTTCCCTCCTTCCTTCCTTCCCAGTGAAAGAATATGCATGAGACACCCAGGGATTCAGGGTATTTACAATACAGTTTCAAAGATGTGACACATAGGTGACAAAGCCTATGACATAAAGAATGGTGTGAAGCAAGAGTATGAGCTGTTCTCTGACATCTGTGTCAAGGGCAGCCCTGTATTTTATTGAGGAAGCCAAAGATGTATGTTTTCATTCATCCTTGGTTACTTGGAACCATTTTGACTTCAGCCATCTTAGGAGTGTGAAGTAATAGGTGTTTCATTTATTCATTGATTCAACAAATGTTTAATGAGCCCCTCATCTGTGAAACAAATGCTACTCTAATCTGAGGATTCAGCAGACATCAGTACACACAATTCTGGCCTGTATGGAGTTTATAGTCCAAACCTGAAAACGGATGTTATTCAAGTAATAACAGGAGTACTAAGTTTGCTAAAGAGAGCCATGTCTGATTTACCTGGGGTGGGGGCAGTGTAATCATTTTAGAGATGGAAGACAGAGACTCTAGAATGCTAAGAGTCACAAATATCAAAAACCAAATTGACCTAGATTTGACCCAGATCATCAGATTCCTGCATTGAATGCTGTGTCCAAATGTGGAGAAATCAGATTTAATTTGTATTATCTTAATTTACCTCCTTGACCAGAAAAGTAACCTACAAGATAAATGCTATACTGCATTATTGATTTCTCATGTTGGGCCAGGGTCCCATAGGCCTGCTCATGGTGGTAGGGCACAGCTGACATTGGTAGGTTAAGGGAATGGTACGTGTCACTTAGCCTGATTGTGGATCAGAACTGTGCTTGTCCTTCCCACTTCCTATCTGGTAAGGTATTTGCCCCCCACCTGCTGCCCTCCAGGTGCTCAGAAATAGCTGGGTAAACAGAGTGCAACTGAAGGATGAAAACTCCCTCCATCTTGCTTCTTCTGCTTTCAACTCCTTCTTCATAACCAAAGCCCCAGGTGAGCCTCCTCGTCTTAGGCACAGCTTGAAAGGGTCAAAAACTTTATGGCAACTTACCAAGGAAAGTTGGCAAGGAAAGAGACTCAGATCATAAACTAGGTCAGGCCTGGAATGCCCTTCTTCAATGCCTTTTCTCCCTAATCCAACCCTGGTCCACCTTTTAGGTCCCAGATTAAATGTTTACTTGTAGACTTTCATGACTTTTATTGAGCCTGTATTCAGCTCTCTAAGTGAGCAGAGTTTACTGCTGTACTTCAAGAAGGTGTAGAAATGCGACGTGGCTGAGCATTAACAAGACTAAGATTCATGTCCCAATTTTGCCACTTACCTGCTGAGAGTCTTTTTGCAACTTACTTAAATGTCTGAGCCCTATTTCCATGATTAAAATAGAGATAATACAAAATACAGTGAGTTCAGGAGAATTCACTACTTTGAAATCACATATTCATTTATGATTTGGGCAGGGAAGCAAAAGTGGTCAAAATTGACTATAGTCACTAAGGAGTAGATTGTTAGGATAGTTGTGTATAAAATTAGCCCCACCTAATCACTCCACCTCACTGCTGCGGAATAGCTCATCTCACAAGCAATAGCAAAAGCCATTGATAAATGAGAATCTGGCATGACACTGCCAGCGTACACTGGAAGAACAGAAGGTCAACAAAAATGACAGAATCAGAATCAAAAGAGAATGATTAGAACTCCAGATAATTACAAAAGGCCCTCCGAAAGGCAATTTACTGTAGGATTCCAACTATAGGATATTCTGGAAAAGGCAAAATTAAGGAGACAGTAAAAAGATCAGCAGTTTCCAGCAGGGGTTAAGGGAAGGATGAACCAGTGAAGGACAGAAGACTCTTAAGGCAATGAAAATACTCCGTATAATCCTATGATCCTATAATGATGGATACATATCATTATACACTTATCCAACACATAAAGTGCGTAAGAAGGAACTCTAATGTAAACTATGGGCTTTGGGTGATAATGATGTGTCCAGACAGGCTTATCAGTTGGAACAAAGGTACCACTCTAGGGATGCTGATGATAATGGAGAGGCTGTGCATGTGGGGAGCAAGGGGCATAAGGGAAACCTCAATTTCACTCTGACCCTGCTCTTTAAAGAATTAAGTATTGGCTGGGCATGGTGGCTCACACCTGTAATCCTAGCACTCTGGGAGGCAGAGGTAGGTGGATTGCTTGAGCTCAGGAGTTCAAGACCAGCCTGAGCAGGAGTGAGATCCTGTATCTACTAAAAATTTAAAAAAAAAAAAAAACTAGCCAGGTTTAGTAGTCCCAGGTACTTGGCAGGCTGAGGCAAGAGGATCACTTGAGCCCCAGCTTTTGAGGTTGGTGTGAGCTATGACACCAAGGCACTCTACCCAAGATGACAGAACAAGACTTTGCCTCTAAATAAATAAATAAAGTATTTAGAAGAAGAGAGAGAGTCCCTAGGAGTGAGCCTATTGCTTTCCTAT
Source organism: Otolemur garnettii (assembly GCF_000181295.1). Classification (NCBI taxonomy): domain Eukaryota; kingdom Metazoa; phylum Chordata; class Mammalia; order Primates; family Galagidae; genus Otolemur; species Otolemur garnettii. Next base: position 17,589,022 of record NW_003852426.1, read on the forward strand.
GGCTGCAGTTACAAATCACCACAAACTGAGTGGCTTAAAACAATGTAAATTTACTTATTTTTTTTAATGTTTTTGCAATCAAGAAGTCAGAAATTAAGGTGTCAGCAGGGCTACCCTCCACCCCCCTTCCTGTGGCTCTTGGAAAGAATTTGTCCTTTGCCTCTTCCAGTATCTGGTAGCCACCAGCATTCCTTGCTGGTGGCCCCATCACTCCTCTCTGTCTCTGTGGTCACATTGCCTCCTCCTCTTCTCTGTGTGGCTTCTCTTCACATCTTTTGCAGCCTCACAGGTGCTGAGGATTAGGACACTGGCATTTCTTTTGAGGTTCATCATTCAAACTACTATAGTGGTCATGCTGCAAAAGTGATCACAAAGTGAAAAAATGCTTTATTGTTCTAGGTCAAAATTATATGAGCAAAGCATTTTTAAAACAGCACTTAGTTTATTCTAATTTGTTCTTAGAATTAGTTGATGGTTGATATAGCTACCTTAAATCTTACTAAATATAAGATAAAATATATCAACTAAACTAGGAACGTTCTTATAGGGCCCTGAACTATTCTGGACAGCAGAAATGGGGAGAGGCTCTGTTTTACTTTCCAGAGTCTCTCTACTCCTCACCACTAGCAATAGTCCTTCCATTGAGTGATTTATTCAAAGCACTTACTGTATCAGATGCTATTCTAAGTATGAAAATGCAGAGGTGAGCATAATAAAGAAAATTAGCACTCTCATGGATTTATCGTCCACCATCTCATAATCAGTAAGTATATTATGGGTTAGGAGAGGAAAAAATTATTTTTCTTATAACCTTCCTAAACTCCCTGGCCAGGGCCTTATAAATAGTTTGATTGACAAAGGACAGATTAACCACCACCACAACAAGAAAGCCAACAGAAATTTATTACCATGGACATTGTGATTACACATGACAGTACCCAATGATGGTTGGTTAAAACTTGAGTTTATAGAGGATCTAAGCAGAGAAGCAATACATGTTTAGATAAGTAAAACAACAAAAGAAACGAATTTCGAATTTCTCGGGGCAGCAAATTGTTGGAAGGCAAGTAAGTGGAGAAATGAATGGAAGGTCAAGGACTAGATGTGAAATTTATGGTACAGATGCCTCTGGGGCCATCTCTGGGCTGATGAGGGTCCAAAGTTGTCTGCATTGATTCACTTTTGTCCTTCATGGTAGAGAGGGAAAGGGGGATAATGTTGCAAATCTCTATACTGCTTTTAAGCAAATAAAGGGCTGAGAGCTGTTGCTGTACGCTTTCTCATTTGCCTTCAGCTCAGAATAACCTTTACACCAAAATGGCATATTTTGAGATGGTATATTCTGCTACCCTGCAATGGTAACAAATAACCTCTGTTTTCCTTAATCAACATAAACAGTAAACACTAATATTTCAGGGACTCTATGTTCCCATAATCTGCTGTAAAACCCTTTAAATTAAATTAAATTATATTATATTAATCTCACCTGTGTTCAGTGGTGTATGGTTGCAAAGTTTATATAATGAACCATGTTCAAAGGCCTTCAAAACCCAGCGTACCTCTGTAGCCAAACTTCTAACTAGTCCTGTAAGCCCCGAATAACAAATTGTTTGGATGGAATAAAAAAGTTGATCAGGTAAAAATATTTATTAATTAATGAAAGGAAATTCAGAAAGTAAAACAAAAATAGAAAGCAAAACTCTTACCCCGGGGAAAGCACATCACTGAAATGATGAAGAAAATATGCAGAAGAAACACAGGAATGAGCGTCAGTCTGGAACTCCAAATCTGGTAAAAAAAAAAAAAAAAAAAAAAAAATTAAGATTAACACAATTAAGAAGAACACAATTCATTTAATGAACAAATATGAACTGGGAGCTAATTATATGCCAGTTACTGTTCTAGGCACTGAGTATAAAACAAGGGACTTGCCTTTGTGGGTCTTATATTCTAGTGGACAGAGTCAATACACAAAGCATCAAATAAACCGATAAAGTCAGGTGCTACAAGGAAAAAGAAAGCAGGGTGAAGGAATATGATTGATTAGGGCAAAACAACAGCTATTTTATATAAAGAAGTCAAGAAAGGCAGGAAGATTTTGATTAGAGCCCTGAAGTACAGTGTGAGAAGATCTGAGGGAGGAGGGTCCCAAGGAGACATAAGACAAGGTAGCACGGTTCAGCGCCTGTGGCTCAAGTGGCTAAGGCGCCAGCCACATACACCTAAGGTGGCGGGTTCAGATCCACCCAGGCCACCAAACAACAATGATGGCTGCAACCAAGGGCATTGTGGTGGGCACCTGTGGTCCCAGCTACTTGGGAGGCTGAGGCAGGAGACTCGCTTGAGCCCAGGAGTTGGAGGTTGCTGTGAGCTGTGATGCCACAGCACTCTACCCAGGGGGACAGCTTGAGGCTCTGTCTCAAAAAAAAAGAAAAAGAAAAAGTAGCATGATTGGCATTTCAAGGACCAGAACAAAGACAAACAGGGGAGAAGAAAAGGAGTAGGGAGAAGGTGGGAGGAAGCCAAACTCAGAGGTCTTTTGGGGTGTGCTGCGGCAGGAATTCTACCTGAAGACAATGGTACACCAAGAGCCTCACACATTCAGATCTTTGTTTTCTTATCCTTCCCTTCAGTTCCTTCCAAAGATACTGCTTTAACACTCAATCTGAAAGCCAGAGAACAGCTGTTAGAAGCATGGGCCATCGCCTACCATTAATGAAGTTAATTACAGGAGCGCTACTGGAGCGTTTACTTTTGAAATACAAATTACTATCCTCCCCCACTTCTCATCTCCAAACGCAGTACTGGGAGGCAGTGGAAGACACCGGCATTCGTGAACTTTACCTCTGAATTAGTATTTAGGTGTATCCTTATAATTTGTTTATTTGGATTTTTAGATAATAATCATGGTCACGTATGACGTCCCATTCGTAAAATAAGAAAATGAAGTTTCAGAAAGTCTAGTTGCCATATCCAGTGACACCCACCAGGACCGGGAAAAAGAGACCTCATGACAGAGGATCCTGGTTCCCCTCAGGGAGCTACAGACAACTGTCCGCCCACTGTCATGAGCCATGAGGACCCAAACAGACCTCACCAAGGGAGGAGCGGCAATGGGAACCCGTTAGGAAATGCTCTCTCCTAAAATAATTCCCTTAAAAGAAGATTTGAGAGAAACACCTAAGGGTAAATGTTTTTTTCTCTGAGTGAACTTCTACTCTCTCAGACCCAACACCCTCTGGTATAATAACTATTTTATAAGGTCCCTTTTAGGGACCTTGAAATAGAATCCATGGATGATACAGCCTCCCCAGTGTTTGTGAAATGCAGATCTGTTTCAGAGCCAGATAATTATAAACAGGTTTTCCACCAATGTGAATGTCCTCAGGGACATAGACAGGTTGGGTTCAAATTTGCAAAGTTGTATAGAACATGGGACAATTCTTCATGCAAGAGTGTCCCACACATTGCAAGGCAATGAGCATCCCAGACCCTGCCCTGTCTGCTAGTAGTACCTTCGCTGACTGTAACTCCAAATCCCTAGAACACCCACCCCGATGGCAGATGGGGTTACTTTCACATCAAAGGTCTTTCACCAAAGCTATGTAAGATGTAAGAAAGCTGGGCTATTTGTCTTTAGCAATGTATCTTAGAGAATACTAATGATTAATGGCTAAGATAACATATGCTTTTTTATGTTAATCACTTTGGCAGAGGTCTTTTAAAATGCAGCATAAGTTTCCACCTCTCTTATACAAATGTTTTGAATCTGTTTAGTCTTATGAGTTACTGTAATACACTGGTGTTCTCAAAGATTGGTGGAGGAGGTGTAGAAATGTATTGGTCATAAAGGGGATAAATATGCTGAGATGAACTTCTTCTCCAACTTACCAGGCAAACATCTGCACTGGGACATTTACTCCGGCTGTCCTGCTGTTTACAAGGCACCTCATGAGCTAGCCATGGGACTGACTCCCTGATTTCCTTCTAATCTTTGCAGCTTGACCCTCTGCTCCCCATTGTCACACACACACAAATCCACTCCCTCTTACACTGCTCTACTTTATACTTTTATTTTTGCATAGCACTTATTACCTGTTAGCATACTAATGCCTGTTGTGCCCACCCCGGGGGTCGCCTACCCAAAGACCACTCACTATCACAAATCGATGCAAAAAGCAAGAGGCAGGTTTATTGCTGGCGCGTCAGGGTTCCTCAGCCACAAGGGGGAAGGAACCCCGAGAGGCTGTTACAAGCTGCTTTTAAAGCGAAAAACTACATGCAGGGGGGGTGAGGGGGCGTTAGGGTCTGAGGCGGTTGGTGATTGGGGAATTTATAACTTGCAGGGTTGCTGGGCAGTTTTGCTCTGGGGACTTTTTGCGACGGTTATTTTTAGCACGGGTATGAGGGAGTAGGGAGGGAGTAGGGTGTTGCCTCCAGGTGCAAGAGTCTGATATGAGGGTAGAATGTTTTCATTGTTTTAGGACCTCCTTACTGCCCTGTGGCCTAACATGCCCTTATAAATTATCTCTACTGGTTATTGTGTATCTACCCTCTGCTATAATATGAACTCCCTTAAGGGAGAGCATCTAGGTCTGCTGTGTTCACTAATTTATTCCAGAACTTAGAACAGAGCCTGGAAAATAGGAAGCACTGGATCCGTGCCTGTGGCTCAAGCGGCTAAGGCGCCAGCCACATACACCTAAGGTGGCGGGTTCGAATCCAGCCCGGGCCCGCCAAACAACAATGATGGCTGCAACCAAAAAGTAGCCAGGCATTGTGGCGGGCGCCTGTGGTCCCAGCTACTTGGGAGGCTGAGGCAAGAGACTCGCTTGAGCCCAGGAGTTAGACGTTGCTGTGAGCTGTGATGCCATGGCGCTCTACCCAGGGGGACAGCTTGAGGCTCCGTCTCAAAAAAAGAAAAGAAAAATAGGAAGCACTCAAAAAATATTAGTTGGATTGAATGAATGACTGGCATCCTCCCTGTAACATAAAAGAGTAAATTTCTGTGGTTAAATATCAGATACAATCTTTTATTGTAGGGTCATGAAGTTGGGGTCTCTACTATGTAGACAATTAAGGACTAAAGAATGTCATTGAACTTGATTAAGGCTACTATATGTTTGTTTTGTTTTGTTTTTGAAACATAGGCTCACGATGTAGCCCTATTTCCTGGCTGTAGCTGTCATTGTTGTCCAGCAGGCCTGGGCTGGATTTGAACCTGCCAGCTCTGGTGTATGTGGCTAGCACCTTAGCTGCTTGAGCTACAGGTGCTGAGCCAAGGCTACTGTATGTTTTATAAGGATTATTCTATAGACAGTATAGCAAGTAAATTTGAAGGGATCACAGGGACACCATTAGCCTTGGTGTATCCTGTAAACACCCCCAGGTTAATTCTCCTCAAGCATAGATCTGAAAAAGTGATATTTATTTAATATGTGAATTTTCTCAGGGGAAGAAAGGAGAGAGAATAGAGGGAAGGGTGGAGGTGAGAACCTTGGAAAATTCCTTCCTTTTAAGGGGCTAGAAAATGAGGAGTCAGTGAAACAGTAAGTGAGATAGAACTAAGATGTGGAATGAAAAACAAAAGTTAGGCTCATAAATTCCAAGGGTGGAGTTTTCAAGAAGGAGGCCATGGTCAACACATGGAATTCAAATTTGTCAGGAATGTGGAGGAGTTATTTAGGAATTGGTAGATGACAATGACAAAGCTGGAAAAAGAAGGTGATGATCTGACATCCTGGATTTCAAGGGAAGAAAGAGGATACAGCACCAAGATAGGAGTAGTGCAAAAATAATCTGGAAATAGCACTGGAGAATAACAAAACTGACCTGTTTTCTAAATTCAAAGGTCTAGGGAAAAAGAATAAAGAAGAAATTACTATTTGAAAGAATTATAAAATATGGGTAATAAGGTTTAATAAGGTTTCAGATGATACAAAGAAATAAAATGTAAAAAGGCAATAGAAACAGGTTGGGTTAAGCGTAAAGAAAAGTATTGCCAGTGGGATGATATGGCAGAAATTATAGTGCAACAAGGTAATGTTCACTCAATCATCTTTGAGTCAAATTCATCTAACCTAACCTTACTGTGTATTATCATTTAACACATATAGGCCAGCAGGGAACATTTAGCATATACGTTATTAATAGCCAGTCTGCTTATCTTTCTATTATCAAGGTTAATTAAATATTTCCTTTTTTTTTTTTTT
>NW_003852426.1:17595339-17611153 GCF_000181295.1 Otolemur garnettii
ACCCGCCACAACACCTGGTTATTTTTTGGTTGCAGCCGTCATTGTTGTTTGGCGAGCCCAGGCTGGATTCGAACCTGCCACCTTAGGTGTATGTGGCTGATGTCTTAGCCACTTAGGCTCACAGGTGCTGAGCCTAATTAAATATTCAAGTCAACTTTTATTATTGTCTGATTTCCCAAATTTCAGACAATTGCATACCACCATCACAATTTTTGTCATAGTTATTGTCTTGGGACAGTTTCCCTAATAAGCAGACTTTGCTTTGGCGGGGTCGGGGGAGGGTTGTTTGTTTGTTTTTTGAGATATTCTCACTCTGTTGTGTGAGTTAGAATGCTAAGGCCTCAGCTTAGCTCACAGCAACCTCAAACTCCTGGGCTCAAGCAATCCTCCTGCCTTTGCCTCTCAAGTAGCCAGAACTACAGGCCCCTGCTACCATGCCTAGCTATTTTTTTTGTATCTTTAGTACAGATGGAGGTCTCACTCTTGATCAGGCTGGTCTCCAACTCCTGACCTCAAGTGATGCTCTCTTCTTGGCTTCCCAAAGTGCCAGGATTATAGGTATGAGCCACAGCATCTGATCTCCAAATGAGTAGACTTTGAAAGAGGTGCATGTAGTTTATTTGGGAGATGATCCCAGGAAACTCCAGAGAGAAATTAAGAAATAAGGAAAAGAAGGAAAGAAGTCTGAGATAGGTCAATGAACAAGTTATTAACATGGGCAACTGGAGCTCATCCCTACTAACAATCTCTAGGAAATGGTATAGAAGACCATGCCTTGGAATTGTCCCACTGGATGAGAAAGACAACAGGGCCTGTCTGCCAACTTCCATTGATTATTATTTATGGACTTCAACAGTATCTCCAGTCAAAACAGCCTACCATTGACCAGGCACAATGGCTCACATCTGTATCCCAGCAGTTTAGGAGCCCGAGGTGAGAGGACCGCTTGAGCTCAGGAGTTGGAGACCAGTCTGAGCAGGAGTAAGATGCCGTCTCTACTAAAAATAGAAAACTTAGCCAGAAAATTTAGCATATGCCTATAGTCCCAGCCACTCAGGCGGCTGAGTAGTAGATCATTTGAGCCTAGGTGTTTGAGGTTGTAGTGAGTTAGGATGATGCCACTGAACTCTAGAAAGAGTTGAAAGAGCAATAGCCTGTCTTAAAACATATATATATACATATATATACACACACACATATAGTGTCTAACATATGTAATAAGTAAATAACAATGTATGCTATAAATGTATAATAATGTAGTCTATAACTTATATAGATATCACACTATACATGAATTGTATAATAACAATATTTATCATACCTTTCATAATTAAAATGCATAGTTTAAAACATACATAGAGATAAAATGTGTGACAACAGCAGTACAAAGAATAGGAGGGAGAAATGGAAGCATAAACCTTTAAGATTCTTACACTGCACCTGAAATAGTATATTATCTACAGGAATATTACAGTAGCTTAAAATTTTTTGTTTTAAAACTCAGAGCAATAACTAAAACAAGGAGACACAAGAAGTCAAAGTGAAAATAAAAAATTTTTTAGACTACTAAATAATATTAATAAAAAATAAGGTTTAAAAGAAAGAGAGAAAACTAAATGGAAAAAAAAACGGATGAGAAAAATAAATAGCAATGTAATGAACATAAACCCAACTATATCAATAATCAATCCCATTAAATAAAATGGCATAACTCTCAATGAGAAACAGAGATAAGTCAGAAATTGTTAAAATCAAGATATAACTAAATGTTATCTGTGAGAAACTTTAAATATAAAGACACACATAGGTTAAAAGAAGATAGAAAAAGATATTCTCTGCACATATTAATCAAAAGAAAACTAGAGTGGCTATATTGCTACCAGAAAAAATGTTTCAGAGCAAAAAATATCACTAAAAATAAAGAAGTTCATTTCATAAGAAAAGAATAGGTCAATTTATTGAGAAGACATAACAATTCTAAATATGGGCTCAGCACCTGTGGCTCAAGTAGCTAAGGCACCAGCCACATACACCTAAAGTGGCAGGTTCAAATCCAGCCCAAGCCCATCAAAAAACAATGACGGCTGCAACCAAAAAATAACCAGGCGTTGTGGTGGGCGCCTGTGGTCCCAGCTACTTGGAAGGCTGAGGCAGGAGACTTGCTTGAGCCCAGGAGTTGGAGGTTGCTGTGAGCTGTGATGCTACAGCACTCTACCCAGGGGGATAGCTTGAGGCTCTGTCTCAAAAAAAAAAAAAAAATTCTAAATATGTATGCAGCTAATAACATACAAAGGAAAATTGGAAGAGGTGAAAAGAAAGCTAAATAAATACATGATAGTAGTTGGAGATTTCACTTATTGATAGAACAAATAGAAAGAATATTAGTAAGGACATGGAAGACTTGAAAACACTACCAACAAAATGGACCAATTGATGTCTGTCCAATAATACAGAATACACATTCTTTATGACTATAGATACGGAGACAGACTATACTGTGAATCATAAAACACATCTCCACAAACTTAAAAGGGGTGAAATAAGACAAAGTATTTTCTTTGGCCATTATAAAATGAAATTAGAAATTAGTAATAGAATAATATCTGCAAATTTTCTAAGTATTTAGAAATTAACAAACTTCCAAATAAGTATGGATCAGAGTGTATGTCACAGTGGAAATTAAGATTTTAAAGTAAATCAAAAATAAAGCAACATATCAAAAATTGTGGGATACACCTAAACTAATGGTTAGAGGGGGAAAAAATAGCATTTAAGGCCTGTATTGGAAAAAAAGATCTTCAATTCATTATCTAAGCTTGCACTTACGAGACTAGATATAGAAGAGCGACCACCTGCCCCCCTCAAAAAAGCAGAAGTGAAATAATAAAGATAAGACTGAAATCAATGAAGTAGAAACCAGAACAGTGGAGAAAATCAATGAGACAGAAAGATAGCTCTTTGAGAAGTTCAATAAAATTGATAAACTCCAAGCCTGACTGTTCAGGAATAAAAGAGAAGATATAAATCATTAATATAAGGGAACAGACTATATATCCTACAGATTTTAAAAGGATAACAAAGGAACTATTATATGCAAATTTATGGCAATATGTTTCACAGCTTTATTAAAATGAACACATACCCTAGAAGATACAAACTACCAAACTTCCTTCATGAGTAGATGATTTAAATAGCCCTACATTAAAGAAATTACAAATGTTCTTACCACAAAAAAAAAGATAAATATTTGAGGTGATGATTCTGTTAATTAGGTTGATTTAATTATTCTACATTATATTCATAAATCATAACATCACTTAGTACACCATAAATATACACAATTATAATTTGTCAATTTATAAAAAAAAGAAGAAATTATATTTGCACGTAAAAACTTTTCTACAAAGAAATTTCTAGGTTGAGATATCTTTACTTGTGAACTCTACCAAATATTTAAGGAAGAAATTATAATAATGCTATATAAACTCTTCCAAGAAATGAAGGAAAGAAAACACTTCCCAACTTACTCCATGAGGCTAGCAATTTCCTAATACCAAAATAGGGCATGGATTTTGAAAGAAAACTACTGACCAATGTTTCTTATAATCCAGATGCAAAAATCCTTAACAAAATTTTAGAGTACCAAATACAACAATGCAAGAAAGGGTTAATACACTATGATCAAACGCAGTTTACCCAGGAATGCAAGGTTGGCTTACCATTGAAAAGCAATGAATATAATTTATCGCATTAGCATACTAAAAAAGAAAAACTACACCATCATGCCAAGAGATATAAACATTTGATAAATTCAACACCACTTACAACAAAAACTGTTGGCATACTAGAGATAGAAACTTCAGCCAATATCTTACAGAAGGGCGAAAGCTGATTGCTTTCCACATAGGATCAGGAATAAGGTAAGGATGTCCTCTCTTCACCACCTTTATTCAACATTATACTGAAAATTCTGCAGGGGTCCTCAAACTTTTTAAACAGGAGGCCAGTTCACTGTCCCTCAGACTGTTGGAGGGCCAGACTGCAGCCCCGGGACAAGTCAGCTGCTAAGCAGGACAGGCAGTGGCGGCAAAAACACCCGGCAGGCCAAATAAGTGTCCTAAGCAGGCCACAGTTTGCGGATGCCTCTGAACAGTGCCATAAAGCAAGAAAAAGCAGTAAGAGTTATGAACTAAATAATAATGGGAACGTTACTAATCTTTCTGAGTTTCCCTTATATAAAATAACAATATATAATGTCTACCTCATGGAATTATTGGGAGGATTAATTTGCAGCCAGAGATGGTGGCTGCGAAATACTGAGGCCATATTAACAGCTGATATGCTGATAAATATTAGCTATTAGAGTTTTTGAATAAAAAAGGAAAGTGAACAAATATGATGCTCTTTATTCATTCTTTCAAACAACATTAAATTCATCCCAGGTCCTAAACTAGGCACTGAAGATGCTAGTATGAGCAGAAATGTGGTTACAGCCTTTATTGAGATTATAAACCATCAAGTGAAAAATACAGTTTAAGAATTAATTGCAAAGCAAAAATATACAAATGAGATTAGATGAAACTAAAAAGCTTCTACACAACAAAGGAAATGGTCAACATAGTGAAGGGGAATCTACTGAATGGAAGAAAATATTTGTAAACCATACAACAGATAAGGGGTCAATATTCAAAATATAAAAGGAGCCCAAAGAAATCAGTAGTAAAAAAACAAGTAACCCAATTAAAAAATGAGCAAAACATCTGAATACAAGACATGTCTCAAAAGAAGGCATTCAAATGACCAACAGGTATGCATATAAATTCTCAAAATTACTAGTCACCAAGAAAATGCAAATTAAAACCACAATGAGCCATCATCTCATATTACTTAGAATGGCTGTTATCAAAAAACAAAAGATAAGAAGCATTGGCCAGGATGTGGGGGAAAGGGAATGCTAGTACACTGTTGGTGGGAATGCGAATTGGTGCAGCCATTTCAGAAAACAGTATGGAGGCTTCTCAAAAAACAGAAAATAGAACTACCACATGATCCAGCAATCACACCACTGAGTATCTATCCAAAGGAAATGAAATCAGTATGTTGAAAAGATATCTGCACCCCCATGTTCATCACAGCATTATTTAGGATAGCCAAAGTAAGGATTTTATCATGGCATTCATCAATTAATGAATGGATAAAGAAAACATGTTGTATATACACAGTGGAATACTATTCAGCCCTAAACAAGAAGGGAATCCTGTCTTTGTAACAACATGGATGAACCTGAAGGATGTCTTAAGTGAAATAAGCCAGGCACAGAAAGACAACTCTCACATGACCTCACCTATATGTGAAATCTAAAAAACTTGACCTCATAAAAGAAGAGAGTAAAATAATGGTTACCAGAGGCTGGGGGTGGGAAGATATAAAGGAGATGAGGAGATATTGGTCAAAGGACACAAAACTTCAAATTAGATAGGAGAAATAAATTCAATGCATCTATTGTACAACATAGTGAATAACAGACATGGTGTCTGTGAAAGACCAAGCCCATATTAATCGTTGATAAATATTAGCTACTAGAATTTTTGAGTAAAAAAAGAAAGTGAGCAGATACGGTGCTCTTTATTCATTCTTTCAAACAACATTAAATACATCCCAGGCCCTGAACTGAGTACTGGAGATGCAAGTATGAGCAGAAATGTGGTTCCATTTATTGTATCCTTGAAAATTGCTAAGAGAGTAGATTTTAAACACTGTAAACACACACACACAGAAGATACATGAGGCAATGTACATGGTAATTAGCTTGATTTACACATTCCAAACTGTATACATACTTCAAAACAACATGCTGGGCTCGGCGCCTATAGCTCAACCGGCTAAGGCGCCAGCCACGTACACCTAAGGTGGCGGGTTCGAATCCCCAGCCTGGATCCGCCAAACAACAATGACGGCTGCAACCAAAAAAAAAAAAATAGCCAGGCGTTGTGGTGGGCGCCTGTGGTCCCAGCTACTTGGGAGGCGGAGGCAGGAGACTCGCTTGAGCCCAGGAGTTGGAGGTTGCTGTGAGCTGTAATGCCACGGCACTCTACCCAGGGGGACAGCTGGAGGCTCTGTCTCAGAAAAAAAAAAAAAAAAAAGAATGCTGTACGTAATTAATATATGCAATTTTTAGTAGCCAATTTAATAAATAAAGTTGTTAAAATAATTAATTACAATCTTGCTTTTTTGCAAATAATAAAGTGGAAGATAAAAAATATTTAAGAAGAGAAAGAAAAACACAGTCTATGGCAATTTTTTAAAAGTCTATTCACGTATTGTGGGGATTTTTCGGCATGCATGGGAAATTCTGAAAGATCCCTGAAAGCTAAAGTTTGGTACACATTATGAATACGCCCACAAAGGACTGATGTGATATAATAAAGCTTTATAGATATTGCTGCCCTCCAATATACATCATGTCATTCTGTGAGGACTGCTGTAAAAAATAACCGTAGACAGAGTAGCTGATAAACAACACAAATTTTTTTTTTCTTATAGTTCTAGAGGCTAGACAGTCCAATATCAGTTTGCCAGGATACTCAGGTTCCACCGAGGGCCTGCTTACCTGTAACTACACGTGGCAGAGGGGACTAGATAGCTCTCCAGGGTCTCTTTTATACAGGCACTAATTCCATTCATGGGGGCTCCATGCTCATGACCTAACCACCTCCTGAAGGGCCCACTTCCCACTATCACACAGCCTTGGCTGTTAGAATTTCTCCATATGAATTGGGAGAGAGCAAATCTTCAGACCATAGCATCCATTCTTCCCCCCCCACCCCCGCCGCCCAAGGAAAAGAGTTATTTATGCTTTTACAAAAGTGGAGCTATAAAACACACCGTAAAGTCAGAGGGAGCCACATCAGGGATTTTTGCCTCTTAGAAGGAATCAAATGAAAAATTCTCTCATTTCTTCTCCTTCTCTCCATTCCTCTGTGTCCCAAGTTGAAGACAGGCCATACTACTGGTCTTCTCACATCTTCTGAACTGAAAAACCACTTACTGCCACTTTTCTTCCAATGTGGAAAACAGTCTCAAATGCTATGTAAGATTCCACAAAAAGGAATGAAGCAATTGAAGCAGTCTCTCCTCCCAGGAAGGTGAAAAGGTCCCTCACTGGACTCAAAACTGTTTTCTTTTACTACCCTTTCACTAAACCCAAGCATGCACTCATAGGTTAACTGCTGCACAATCTGGTACTTCCTTAGAATAAAAAACATTTTTAGAAATCAAATGTCCAAAGCCTTCTGAGGAAACACCTTTCTTGGAGAAAAATCTCTCCTCTGATCCAAAAACAGGGATTTACACATGTAAAACTGTGTACTTACAGAGACACTGTGAAGGTATGTTTGAATAAGAAATTAACTTTGGGCTCAGCACCTGTGGCTCAAGTGGCTAAGGTGCCAGCCACATACACCTAAGGTGGTGGGTTCGAATCCAGCCCAGGCCCGCCAAACAACGACAGCTGCAACCAAAAAAAATGACTGGGCATTGTGGCAGGTGCCTGTGGTCCCAGCTACTTGGGAGGCGGAGGCAGGAGACTCGCTTGAGCCCAGGAGTTGGAGGTTGCTGTGAGCTGTGATGTCACAGTACTCTACCCAGGGGGACAGCTTGAGGCCCTGTCTCAAAAAAAAAAAAAAAAAAAAAAAGAAAGAAATTAACTTTGATAGCTTTTTTTTGTTTTTGAGACAGAGCCTCAAGCTGTTCCCCTGGGTAGAGTGCTGTGGCTTCACTGCTCACAGCAACCTCCAACTCCGGGGCTCAAGCGAGTCTCCTGTCTCCGCCTCCCAAGTAGCTGGGACCACAGGCACCCGCCACAACGCCTGGCTATTTTTTGGTTGCAGCCATCATTGTTGTTTGGCGGGTCCGGGCTGGATTAGAACTCGCCACCTTAGGTGTACGTGGCTGGTGCCTTAGCCGCTTGAGCCACAGGCGCCGAGCCTGATAGTTTGTTTTTATGCTGCTTTTACCACATCAAAGATTTAATTGTGAAACAGTATCTTTGTTTACTCTGTAATCTGTCACAGGATGAGCTAGGATTAGGTATAATCTGTCATAGGATGAGCCAGGATTAGGTATATCGTGTATGTAACTTTTTAGCGTCTTTCAATCCAAATTAGAATGCATATTTGGAATTTACTCTGCAGTCTCAACTTCTTATCATGATAGTGGCTGAAACTGGAAGAAGACATTTAAAAAACCCTGAAGTCATCCATACTTGCTATTTATTTCGTCTTCCCATTTGGAACAAACAATAAAATATTCACAAATACCACCGTCAAGCGCCTGTTTCAAATCAAACATAAGCCTTTAGCTTCCAAAATAATTTCTTCACAATGAAGCAAACAGCAGCAGAAGACCCGCGTCAGTTGCTTCCCTCCTCCTGGAGAAGCAGGCAGGATAAACACATCTTGGGGGCTTCACTGTGTAGAATCTGAGAGGTGGAACAAAAACCCTGGTCTTTTCCATTCCAAATCATGGAGGTCATGTGTAGAGAAGAGATACCCACATTTCAAGAACAGGGAGAGTGGCTGGATGAAGGAAGTCACACTTCCCACTGTAGAGACAACCCAGAGATACTTTGCAAGTCCTGAGTTTAGCATTTTGTTCTTGAGATGAATACAAAAGCACCTAAAGGTCAAGGAAAATGTTCCTCCTGTGATAAGGAACCTCGCACCGCTGGACAGAGGCACTTGGCCTCCTAGGGGCCGGCCCGCCCCTGGCCCAGAGACCAGTCACCAGCCACACGCCTCACTCCACCATCCTCGCTCCTTTCTTTTCTTTCTTTCTTTTTTTTTTTAATAGTGACAGAAGCCCTGCTATTATTTGGAGTTCCCTCTCTCTAGACTTATTAGAAGGAGCAATTAATTTTTAACTTTTTAAAATCACTATGATTTGGGGTCTTCTTTGTGTACAGGTGAGCTGTTGCATGCCGTAGCGCAGGCTACGGGAACGCCCCTCCAATAACCCTCCCCAGGACCGATGAACTTACTCCACTACCAGCGGGGGGCGCTGTCCACAGACAGTCCTCAGCTTTCCGCTGTCTTAGATACCTGCCTTCTGCTGAAGCGAGCTGCCTCAGACGAGGCCATGCTCTATCTCTAGGACAATCTCTACCCAGGTACTGATTGACAGGGAACATTCAGGTCTGGCTCCCCGGCTCAAGCAGGGAATAACTGAAGGGCCATTTCAATTTCACAACTCTTTCTAGGGTCAGTTCAGGCCTTTGGTGAAACTACATCGGAACCTAACATCTGTTTAATCCTACTCCTTTCCTTTCCCTTCCGCAATTGTCCCCCAAAGCACTCCCGTAAGTTCCTGCACACCGATATCTTCCTCAGATCTTTGTCTTAGGAAATGCAACCAGTAACGCTGACATAAAGGTCTTTTTGAGCACAAAAATTAATAAGCAGCCTTAGAACGGAAAGAATATCAGCCGAACCAATTTCTTGCATGCTTCTGTTGAAAACAATAATGGATTTTAGGCAGAAATTTCCCCATTGCAACTAATGAAATGATTATGTATGCTGAAAAAATACGTGTTTACCATATAATGGACACTAGTGGTTTTCACCCAAAGGTTTTACCACCCTTCTGGGGACCTATGGAAATTTTTAAAGGCTTTTGGGGGCATTACCATGACTGGCAGGGGCTACTGATATTTAGTGTTAAGGCCCAGGGATGCTAAGAATCCAGTAATACAATAGAGTCCTAACAGTGACTCCAGCCAAAGAGGATGCGAAGAGGTGTAAGACTTAGTCTCCTCTCTGTGCCCTTACTGAGCTTATTCTCTAATCATGGGAACAGAAAAAATACTGAATATGGTGAATGTTATCAATGGCCGGTAAGAACATCTACTGATAACCAAACAGTTTGCGTAGCCGGTAAACGCAAAAATAGTTCAAAAGGTAAAAAGATCGCAACGGATAAGGTGCACAGGAAGAGCTGCAAGATGCTAAAATTAACCGAAGAATGAGCTTGATGAGTTTTACTCTGAGAATTTTGTGTCTCGAAACTTTTGACAAATTATACATAACTCTGCTGCTAAGCAGTGAAGGCTGGATTTAAACCGAGGGCTGTCAGACTCCAGTGCCCATCCTTGTTCTTCCTACTCCACCCTCCTGCCTTCATTCATGCTATTTTACTCTCTAAATCTCCCACGTTCTCTTACCAGTAAATTTGCCTCTCTTCCCTGCCTAAATTTAAAAGTAATAAATCTTCAGAGCATACCCAGATTTATGGGTACGTGATGGTAGGTGATGCCAGAAGTGACCGCTCTCTCACAACAGACTGGCAGGAATGGACACTTGGCAGGTGCTGCCTGCATGATCTCTGTAGTCCCTGTTCCCGTGGATAGCACGGTGCAGGGAGGGTGGTCACTTGGCATGCTCTTCTTCAGTGGTAGAAATGGTTACTATGGTTTCTCCAGATTCAAGCTTCCTAGATTGTCATCCATCTAAATTTAAGGAAAAAAAATGAGTGGCTAGAAAAACAGGAAGAGACCAAAGATGTCTGTGAGTGGGTGTGTAGCACACCATCATTGCTGTATTTTTAGGTTTTTAATTTAATGCCAGAAAGGTGATTTCCTCTTGAGCTATGTCACTTAAACTGAAGGTCCCTTGACAGCAGGAAAAGAGTCAGGGTTTGGTTAAGCTCCTGGAGAAACAGGGATCTTTTGCCATGAAAGTGGTTTGCTTGATTTGGAAATTTTGGCATAAATAAAGCAAAAACAGAACTGCATATAAAAATAGCTAACTAATAGTACTTGAGATCAAGTACTCTCAAACTATACTAAGTGTGTTGACAGAGGTTTTAAGGATAAAAACAAAAAAATGGCCTTTTTCTCATTTATTCTCACTAAATTTTTATAATCCCAAATTATTTTGCCTGGTCCTCTTTTCTCCTTACGTTCCAAAGTGAAACACTTAACTCTTTGTTCCTAAACACATTTTGACTCAATTCTCATGGTTTTGTCTGTTCACCACTCAGTATTATAGTGTTTTAGTTTGTTTTGTGAAGTAAAGACCCAGATTTTTTAATAGGACAATCCAATTTATTTGGTTGGTTTTCTCGATGTTGTTTTGAGACAGGGTCTCACTCTGCTGCCCATGCTAGACTTGAATTCCTGGGCTGGAGAGACCCTCCTACCTCGGTCCTCTGAGCAGCTGAGACTACAGGCAGAAGCCACCACACTAGCAAGACCCAGGTTTCCGTTTTGTTTGTTTGTTTGTTTGTTTTTGACAGGTTCTCCCTTTGTTGACTGGGCTAGAGTACAAGGGCATCATACTAGCTCAAAGGTTTTTTTGTTTGTTTGTTTTTTGCAGTTTTTGGTGAGGGCTGGGTTTGAACCCGCCACCTCCGGTATATGGGGCCAGCACCCTACTCCTTTGAGCCACAGGTGCCGCCTGTAGCTCAAAGGTTTTATAGAGCAAGGGAGAAGAGCTGGACGTCCCTTCTTAGTCAGTAATAAATGTACTGGGATAAAGTGCCTCTTTTCACAAGCCTCTGCCTTAGCCCACTCTTTCTTTTCCTTCACACCGTGGAAGCTAAAGAGCTAACAGACACATGGTGCCCTCCGATCCAGCCCCATGAAGTGCAGTCACTCAGGCTTCTAATTTGTGGATCTGCAGTGCGCCACTTGTCAAAGAATCCAACAGCTCGTCTTGCCTTCAGTTTCTAGATGCCGTTAAGAGTTTGTTGGTTGCTCGGCACCTGTGGCTCAAGTGGCTAAGGCGCCAGCCATGTACACCCAAGGTGGTGGGTTGGAATCCAGCCCCAGGCCTGCCAAACAATGACAGCTGCAACCAAAAAATGGCCAGGTGTTGTGGCAGGCACCTGTGGTCCCAGCTACTCGGGAGGCTGAGGCAGGAGACTCACTTGAGACCAAGAGTTGGAGGTTGCTGTGAGCTGTGATGCCATGGCACTCTACCCAGGGGGACAGCTGGAGGCTCCTGTCTCAAAAAAAAAAAAAGAGTTTATTGGTCACATGAATACTATATTTTTCTTTGCTGACAAGACTAGTCCTGACGGACTGCTCTCATGTATCAATAGATATATTTACTGTGGTAGAGAACTTGCCCCCAGGGACAAATTCAAGCTAACAACAAGATACAGACTTTTACAAAGCCGTTGAAGTAAAATTAACAGTGTTTTTGTTTAAAAAAAATAAAAAAGTAAGATGTTAGGGGTTTCTCCTGTCTTGCTACCAGCTTTTGGAGCTTAAATCCACATTCATAGTCCAGTATTACCTGGTATTTCTGTAGATACCTGGAGTTAATTCTACCACCACCCACCCATTTGTGCTTCCAGGTTACAGAGTGTTTAGCTCCTTAGCAGTTTCCCATGCATGTCATGAATTGACCGCCAAGCATTTTGTGAGTCAAGTAACTGCATGAGAGGCCCCGTCATGAACTGAGGAACAGTCTGTCACTTCCCACCACCCATCTCCCTATCTCTTCTGCCCTGGCACTGCTGGGACACTTTCTCCTCCTTATCTATGGAACAGTTGTCCTTTGTTCAGATTCCAGACACTTGTCTTCCTCCAGGGAGTGGCTTTGAACAAACACCTTGTCAACGGTGGCAGATCTCTCCCATAAGGAGACCTGTACCGGCTGCCATTATCCTCCCTGGACTTTTGGGAAAATAAGGCTGAGAAAGGGAATCAGAAGAGACAGGGCCAACTATGGAATGATTAGGAGGGAGTAGGATAGAATCATCTGAAAATTGGACTCCTCTCCCCTCAGAGATGACAGGCAATGAGCTGAGTAAGAGATGAGGGCTTCAGTCGGGGCACCCAGACAGGCGTCCAGCCCAAACCAGTTAAGGGGGAAGGAAATGCATTGGCTCTGTCACCTGGGAGGGATACTGGGAAAACTCACATGAACGAAAGGTGAGCTGCGGTAACCAGCCTCAGGGCCTACAGAGGGACGTCACGACACTCGATCTCCTTCTCTGTCCCTCGTCACCCATCATCTGCTTCATGTGGCAGAGAAGGTGACTGCGGGCTGTGGAATTATTAGCTATAAATAATACTGAAATTTTCTGATAAGAGAAAACAAAGGGATAGGGTATGGGGCAAAGGACAGTGTAAGACACCAAAGGCCGAGATAAGCCTCAGGCCCATACACAAAGATGATGACTTCTTTTCCACGCGCTCCTGTATAAAGTTCCAAATAGACTCTGATTGGCCCTGCTTGGACCATATGATCATCGCTGCATATGAGGGCAGAGGAGGCAAGAAAAAAGTGAACTGTCACAAAAGAGCAGGAGTGATGTTACCTGAAGAAAGAAGCAAGGTGGAAAAGTAATAAACAAACAAAACAGTCTGCAGCTATCGCCAGCCCACAAGAGCCCACAAGGTAAGCCAGTCGAGGGTAATGAATGACAGGAGGCATGAGCCAAACCTTGCAGGAGTCACAGCTCTCCCTGGCCAGAGGTATGACAATGGCAGAAAATCTGAAAGGTTGATTTGGCAGCTTTTGTGTTGCCCATGCAGACATGGTCACGGAATTGTCAGGTCAAGTCCTGAGCAGCCTATGCCAGGCTGAGGAGTTTACAGTGGGAAAGAACCCACTGAGGCTACAGACAGTCCAGAAACCTGTCTTTTCCAGTGCAAAAGACTTAGGGACTTTTACAAGCTCCTGTGCTGTTGCTGTGAGGCCAAGTATAGCTCAGAGGTCAGAGGAAGGAAGAGTGATGCAGGGAAGAGCTTATGAATGACATCCTTTTCTAGGTAGGCTGTTTGTACTAACAAAGGGAGAAGGCAGGAATCATTTAACATCTTAGCAGTTCACGAATCTCTGCAGTTGCTACAGGTCAGAACTACATAGGGTTAATGGACTCCACTTGAAATTCCAGTTTCAACTAATCCAGATGGAGAGATTCAGGTTTAGCTATAAATAATACTGAAATTTTCTGATAAGAGAAAACAAAGGGATAGGGTATGGGGCAAAGGACAGTGTAAGACACCAAAGGCAGAGATAAGCAAATTATGAAACTCAAAAGAGAGATGGCAGTTGGTTTAGAAGGACAGAGAGAGGTGAGTCGTCCTGGCCTGTTTCGACTACCTTAATAAACAAAGGCACTCAGTAGATACCATTTTGAATGAATGAGCACTCTTTCTATGCTTGGCTTCTCATCACCATACCTCCTGTCTTCATTCCCCTTTTTTCCATTTTTCAATTTTCTATGAGTTTGTAAAGTGTTTTTATTTTTTAAATGTGCTCCTTTTTCCTTTTAAAATATTATTACACACGTAAAA
This sequence comes from Otolemur garnettii, assembly GCF_000181295.1. Taxonomy (NCBI): domain Eukaryota; kingdom Metazoa; phylum Chordata; class Mammalia; order Primates; family Galagidae; genus Otolemur; species Otolemur garnettii. The sequence goes on from NW_003852426.1 coordinate 17,609,645, forward strand.
CATGATCTAGTTTCATTGTAAATGATTTTTTAAATTCAGACGTACAGTAAAATGTTAACCCACACCCCTTTAGCGCACACCCCCTGACACACACACCAACACACATCCCCAAATCTTGCTTCTCTCTGCAGAACCCAGCAATAATTTAAGGGATATTCTCTTAAAATGTTCTAAGCATTTATGTTCATGTTTTGAACAGCCTCCCAAGTAGCCAGGACTAAAGGCCACCTTGCCCGGCAGAAATTCATACTCTTAAATTCTATTTTGCAAATGTGTTCTTCCCTCAAAATTATGACTTACAGGTCCTTTTTGACGTGATATGATTTTTGATGTCTGGTAAAGTCCATCAGCTCTTTAACTAGTTCTTTACTGATGGATAATTCCTATTTTTGCTATTACTATTTTTCCTCTTCCAACTCAACTGTGCTAGTCTGGTAGGTTCCCAGCTGGGTATTCAACATTGAAAGGTGATGTCAAGTTAAGGTATAGTCTTAAGACTCATTATATAATCCAGTGTCTCTTACCAAGTAGGGTAGGAAAAGAATGAGGAGCTGAAATGCCAGCTGGCAAAACAGTATTGACACCTGACTCCTCTCTTGAACATGCTTTCTTCTAGAACTAAGCAAAAGAGGTGGAAATCATAGGATGATACCGGTTTAGGTATCAAGATTTTTGAATTTTAATAAAAACTAGGACGTTAGCATTTAAAAAGCATTGCTTATTTTAGTATTTATTTAGTTTTATCCTGAGTACAAAATCATTTTCTAAGAAAATTTAGAAAACACAGTAATGGAGAAGAAAAAAATGAGCCAGAAAGAACCACTGTTGTCATTGTCCTCACTGTTAATATTTCTTTTCTCCTTTATGATACAGTAACGAAATTAGGATACAGTGTAAAACAGATTTGTGTCCTGTTCCTTTTAAATTAAACATTTTACATTTACCGTGAATATATTCCATGCCCTAAATAGTCTTTTAAAAATCAGCTTTTAGTGGTCATGTAGTTCTTAGCCTTGCATTATAAAACCTACAAACTTCCCAGATGGACTTAGAAGCCACACTTTCCATCTTTGAAGAGGTTGAGGACTTCCAGCCTTCCATTACTTAGTCAAGGGTCTCCAGAAAGTCTAGTGTAAATATTATATGATTTTTTGTGAGTTCTCAGGGACTAAGTATAAAAATATAAAGTACAAACATATGCACTTTATACTTTTTCAAAATATCTGTTGAAATCAAATATGTTCATTCTCTGATCCAGCAATCCCATTTTAAGGATTATATGATTTTTAAAAAATCCTTGGCTCGGCGCCTGTGGCTCAAGCGGCTGAGGCGCCAGCCACATACACCTAAGGTGGCGGGTTCGAATCCCCAGCCCGGACCCGCCAAACGACAATGATGGCTGCAACCAAAAAATGGCCAGGCAATGTGGTGGGCACCTGTAGTCCCAGCTACTTGGGAGGCTGAGGCAGGAGACTCGCTTGAGCCCAGGAGTTGGAGGTTGCTGTGAGT
>NW_003852426.1:17612182-17617296 GCF_000181295.1 Otolemur garnettii
TGCTGTGAGCTGAGATGCCACGGCACTCTACCCAGGGGGACAGCTTGAGGCTCCTGTCTCAAATAAATAAATAAATAATAATAAATCCTTTAAGTCAAGTAATTTAACATAAGCATTATGTTTTACAATGGATCCTCCTTATTTTGCAGTAGTTATATTCTATGAAGTTGCTGTGAACACGTAATTAGCAAATGCTGCACAATAACTTGGAGGGAAAAGACAGGGTTAGGTTCCCATGAGCCCCTGGCCACAGCATCCTCAGGAGCTGTGAACACCACATCTCGTTCTTATGTGAGTTCCTGTTTAAAGACACCTTGTTCAGTTAACATCAAACTCACGGTCAACAACACCAGAACCCATGCCTGAAGGAAGCGTATCTAATGCACATATTTTCTCTGTAAATTGTGTGCTTGGGAACATTTCAAACAGCAAAATCACCAACAGAAAGCACAAAAGTGTGAAAAATGTGGTTCTATGTAGACCTCAAAAAGGGTATTTGTTTTGAGTCTGAGAGCTGAAACGAGAAGACAGACTGTCACTTTGCTCGACCTCAGCAGGGACTGTGGGTGTCGGGAAACTCAAAGTTTTCACCACTTCATGGGTGTCTGCAAATAACCATGCAAACATGATGCACATCGATTTGGGGGTTACAGATATATTTTAACAAGTAAGCTGATTCCTACATACATAGTATGGGAATAATGAGTACAGACTACATATACTTATGTAAATCAGTGATAGAAATTAGAAATGACAACAAGATCTTTAAAAACCTTGTTTCTTATCACCCAGTGACTTGGGCTAACCATTTAAGTGACAGACATTTCAATCCTGCTGAGACTTGTTTGCCTCGTGGTGTGTAGCTGACCATGGTCCCTTAAAGGTCCACGTACTTGGCAAAGGGAAATACAGCACCCTCCATCTGGAACACCCCCAGTCCATGGATCTCCTTTTGTATTCCAACACAAAATTGAACTATGCTTTTTGGTTTTCAGTAAATTATCCCTATTAGAAGAACAATGATCAAATAGGTTGGACTTTGAACAGGTTATTAAAATTCCATGTTACTTTTTTTTTTTCTTTGCTGGGAACAATCTCTGAATTTTAAGTTGTAGCAAGAGCCACGTGTTTATAATAGATTTAATTCATCCGTATGTAAAGGAGAATAAATTTTAGGAAAATTATTTTTTAAATGTGACATTGGGTGGCGCCTGTGGCTCAAAGGAGTAGGGCACCAGCCCCATATGTCAGAGGTGGTGGGTTCAAATCCAACCCTGGCCAAAAAAAAAACCTGCCACCCCCCCCCAAAAGTGACATTGAAGAAAGGAGTTAGCAAACTGCAATCAAACTTAGCACTTTAAAAGCTTTGAGATTTGATTTTAATATTTTCAAGTGTAGCCATCAAAGATGGAGTTTACCTCAAACCGTTTCGGTCAGGAATGTGAACTAAGATTTATAATGTGAAAAAGCCAACTGTTGTCTCACAGACTGGGCACCTCCTGTAAACACATTCCCCCCCCCCCATAACAAAATTTAAATTTTAAGTTTTCTGAAATTTTGTAAAATTGTAGAAAATGTATGTAGGGACACGATCTTTTAAGGGCTAATTTTTAATGGTATCAATCATGCTAGATATGAATATCTTTCTTTCTTTTTTATGACAAGAAAAAAGGATTTTATTCTCAAGGTCTTAATCATTTCCAGATAAAATTGCAAGAAAATGCCCTAGCTCCAAGGACCTCATAGACAGTCTCCTGGAAATTCATTGGTATGAAAAGGATGAATATTGCATGTGGTGAAAGCACTTGCTTTGGTGGAGTCCCAGAAGATTTAAATGCATAAACATAAGCCCATGGTGTTTGGAAATCACAATAGCCCATATAAATAAAACATATGTAAAGCAGTAACTTGAAAAAAACACAGAGGAAGATAGAAAAATGAAAGAAACTGCTTCTACCAAAATGTTGTTCAAATAATGACGGGGGAAACGAGGAGATAAATAATAGATTAGGTGTTTCTAAGAGGTCTTAGTAACAATTTAGCTATGCTGTGTTAAAGTTCTGAGTTTTTATCACCGTCTGTGCTTACATGATGCATGTTGATTGTTTGCCTGGCATTTGAATTAAAACACACACACACACACACACACACACAAATACACTTTTCAAGCCAGGTCTTTTTTAAATCTCCTCTCAGGAAGACTTGAGAAATAGAAAACGCCGACATCAATTATTGGGTGACTTAAGCTACCGGGACGACACAAAATGCTTCCCTTTTTGGTTTTTGTTGCAGCCATACTTCTGGAGTCATGTCCTCATCCTTGAATTCAGTGGCATCAATGCAGTCCTATATGCAAAATCTCAAACGCCACCTGCAAGATGCAATCAAATGAGCTGACTGCCTTTGGCAGCAATATCAAGAAGCCGAAAAACGTGGCAACAATCTCGCTCTTAAAACATGTTTCCAGGGTAGCACCTGCAGCTCAAGGAGTAGGGTGCCAGCCCCATATACCAGAGGTGGCGAGTTCAAACCCAGCCCCAGTTGAAAAAAAAAAAAAAACCATGTTTCCAAAGCAGGACGGTGACCCCGCTTCATAGTTTGGGAGAGAAGCAGGAAGGTGGGACTCTGAATGCAGGAAAATGAACATCCAAAGAAACTGAGAAGACCACAGTAACTTTCAGCTCTCAGAGGAGCGGCCAGGTGAGATTTCAGTCTTTACTCCTCTCCTCCCTTTTCCCTTCCTTCTTTGCACTTTGCAAATCCCTTCTTTTGAGAGTTTCATTCAAGCTTTTTGAATTTTTTCATATAAAGTACCAGGAAGTTCCCCCTCTTTGAAATCCAGAATAATTAATCTAATGGAGGGGCTCGGCACCTGTGGCTCAAGTGGCTAAGGCGCCAGCCACATACACCTAAGGTGATGGGTTCAAATCCAGCCCTGGCCCGCCAATACAACAATGACGGCTGCAACCAAAAAATAGCCAGGCGTTGTGGTGGGCACCTGTGGTCCCAGCTACTTGGGAAGCTGAGGCAGGAGACTTGCTTGAGCCCAGGTGTTGGAGGTTGCTGTGAGCTGTGATGCCACAGCACTCTACCCAGGGGGACAACTTGAGGCTCTGTCTCCAAAAAAAAAAAAAAAATCTAACAGAGGAAAGAAAAGGATGCAGTTCTTTCCAAACTCTTATGGAAAATCAGCATTATCCAACACAACTATTCATCGTACTATGTGAGAAAAAATGAGATGTGATAAACGAATAGCCTTTAATTAAGAAGTGAGTTGGCCCATGTTCAAAATATCATTTTAATATCCCCTGCATCCATCATCTCTGGGGCTGATCCACAGAACACCTAGGACGGTATTCTTCCCTTTCACTGACGCAGAGTAGCCAGGTGAGAACTGGTCTGTAAACAATGGAATCCCGAAGAATCTATGCAAAAGAGCAAAAAGCTACAAGGCTGATAGAAGGGAGGAAAGGTCAGAGGTAGAGATGCCCCACAGGCAGACGGCTTTCCTTTCCCTGTGATGTCCTGAGCTCCAAAGCTTGGCTTTATTAACCCAGTTTCAGTCCAATTACCTTTTTAATTGTTCGGACTTAATCTTGGCAAGGATACCTAAAAGCTTTAATTTCTTTCTAAAATTACCTCATTTTTTAAGAGGGTATTAAAAGCTCAGTGCTTTTAAAAGATCTGCATGAACATCAAATGCCTCTCTTGAAATGGCCCTAATCTTACAACCACCAAGGCCAGCATAGGCAGAGGACAAGGCCCTGACCAAGGGCTCCTGACACGAAAGGCCATAGCACAGCTGCTGGGCATGCACCTTACACGGTCATACTTTGCATTTGGGAAGAACACTGAGCATCTTTACTGCCTACCTTTATTGACTAGATTTTTATCATACCCTCAAACAAACGCTCGTTTTAACACATATTAATAAAATCATACTAAAACATACAGCAAAAAAATTAGTAAGTTGCTAGTACCCAGTAATCTTGGGAGAAACTGAGCTAGAGGAGTCCCGGCCAGCTTACTGCCAACAACGCACAGTGAGATGGGGGAGGGGGCCAGCAAAGACCCAAGCCTTCTACTTAACTCTCTAGAGCAGAGATAAGGTTCTCATCCTTCCTAATGCTGCTTTAATACAGTTCCTGTGGGTCGCAATCCACAGGTTGAGAACCACTGCTCCAGAGTAACATGTTCAAACCCTTCTTTGTGTTTATCTGCACGTGCATCTCTATCTGTATCCCTGTGTGGATACAGACATACATGTACGTATCTGTGTGTGTGTGTTTACAGACCCTCCATACACATACGTACCTTTAAACCATGTGTACGGGACACATAACACAAACACAAAGGGTTTTTTAACACTATTAAACAAATGTGGAAGTGGGATCGTATCACACATGTTATTATGCAACTTGTTTTTTTTTTTATTTAATGCACCTTGACTTTCCCTGATTAAAGCTGAGGAAATCAAGGGCCAGAGAGAGAAAGGGAGTAAATAGCTCATCACTGGGAGCCAAGCAGTAACCAAGCAGAGCTGAAATCCTTCTGCCTGCTTCCACTATACTGTGCAGCTTGAAGCTGCCACCACATGCCTGAGATGGGCTTGGTGGACTCAAAAACTGGTTCAAAGCTTTATGATTTCTGCTCCTCCACAAAAGCACATTTATTACCATTCCAGATCCTGCAGGGCTGACGCATCTGATCAGATGACCCTTCCTTTTGGTTCCTACTTAATAAAGGGAAGACAAGCCCCAGGGAGGTTCCCGGGCCTGAAAGTGTCAGAAGTCCCAGAGGTAGAGTAAATAAGTGATACAGAGGGACCCAACTCTTTAAAACTACTGTCCTCCCTAATCTCTGTCACGAAGCCTCTATGTATCCAATACGTATCTGCTCACCATCGCATGAACCTCAAAGTTGGCTGCCATAGATGCCTCTATTCTTAGCCCAATGCTGTTTTCATTTTAGAGAACTGTTTTCATAGTGTCTTTATGTTGTTAATAATTTAGACCAAAACTTCAGGGTACAATTGTCACCTATAACACTGTATTTCTCAAGATTGTTTACGAACAGAGAACATGGCTCGGCACCTGTGGCTCAAGCGGCTAAGG
>NW_003852426.1:17617557-17620304 GCF_000181295.1 Otolemur garnettii
TCAAAAAAAAAAAAAAAAAATAAGAACAGAGAACATGTGCTCCCATAACCAATCCCTGACAGGTATTATTGAATGGATGAGCAAGATTAACGTGTATATGAGCTCTTCCGAATGAACTGTCAAACACAGGGCATCAGCTGGAAAGAAATATTCTACCAGTAACCATCTCCCTGCTTCTTCCTCTGCCTCCTTCCAGGATGTTCTCAACTCAGCAGCTCAAGTCATGTAGCTAAAGTGGAAGACGCATGGTGTCACTCGGCTCAACCCCACCTCCCAGCGGACTCCCCTCTGTTCCATAACATCACAATGCTAAGTGCTTTAAAGAAAAATAAAATGGCATAGGGAACTGGAGAGCGATTGGAGGTGCCACGTCAGATGGAGTCATCAGAGAAGACATTGGAATCTAGTCTGGTGACATTGGCCTCTAAGTCCAGTGAAGGAGTGAGCCTTGTGGATGTGTGAGGAGCAGAGGGAAAGACTAGATTTAAATGGATAGCCAATAAATACAATACCCCATGGCCTTTTTATAGAAATGTACTTCTACATAAATGGACGCTAGTTATTTTCATTCTCTAGGCACTTCACTATAGTATTTTATCTTCCTATCCGTTCCCCCAAAATTTCATTACGTGAAAAATTCCTGTATACAGAAGGCTTGACAACCATCTCCCTCAGAGTAAATGGCAAAGTCCTTTCAATGCCTAAAAGTCCCACTCTGCCCCGCTTCCAACCTGCTCCCTCCCCTCCCCAGTTCCCTCTCTGCCTGCTCCCCATTCCGCCCAGCCGTTTTGGCCTTCTTGATGTTCTCAGAATCTTCCAGTCATACTCCAGCTCCAGGACTTCTGTGCCTGTGTTTCCCTGGGTGAGGGGCTTGCTATGCCCCTCACTCACACGGCTTTTACGACTCACCTCTCTCTGGTCCTCCCTCACATGTTGCCTTTCCTATCTCTCTATGGGGTCAGGGATTTTTGTCTCTTTTGTTCTCTGCTGTGTTGCCAGCACCTAGTACAGTGCCAAACGACATGATAGGCGCTCTATAAACATCCGTTGAATAAATCATGATTGACAACTATGATCAACAAAATGACAAATTTTTTCAGTAGTATATAGCATTTCAGTGGGTTACACCAGAGTAATAGCAGCCTTAAAGCCAGTTTTACACCAAAAAGCACCCAAGTGACATAAGAGTTAACCCTGGGCTTAGTCTGGGACACAGCAAAGGCACTGTGCACTTTCTATATCAGACGTAGCCAGGTTCCAGCACGTTAAAGGCTGGGATGTGAAGCTAGCCAAATATTCCAAGGAGGACCAAGATAAGGAGAGTTAAGATAAGTCCTTGTGTGTGCACGGAGTGGAATCCAGGTGAAGGGTTCTGTAAGTCTCACTAGGGAGAAATCACCTCTCTGAAACTCCTTGAAGGAAGAACACTGTTACTGTGTTGGCCCCAACAGAGCCTTCAAGCCTCCCAGCCAAGAACCCCCATTAGTTACAGGGTGTCACACCTGTTCTTTTCTCTTCTCCTGCCTTGTTTACAGCCATCATCCTCTCAACTCTGACCTTCTTCCTATCCCTCTGGTGGAAGGGTGGACAGGGCTTGTTTCTATTTATAGGAATCTGAGCAGAGCAGACTCGAGTAACCCTACTGCTTCACCACAACCAGATGAGAGATGGGCCCCACACGTCCATCCTTTGTTATCAGCCTGTGGCATATCTCACACTTTTTGGTATTCCACAAATGCTGTCTCAGGAGCTAATGATCTATTATTTATGACTGTGGTCGATATAGAGCCTTTATACTCAGAGTCTGTGCAAGACTGCGGGCGCTGTACCTTGTTGGTAATTAGATTATGCCGTAGGGATCTCTGGATGAAAGCAGGCCTGTCTCAAATGTCATGTTTCAGAGTTCTAATTATAAAAATCCATAACTGGCTGCCTCCTTGAGAACAACGAGAATGATTGCTTGTCTGCCCCAAGAAGTATCTGCAAGAGGGACACAAACAGAGGACTGTTGATGTTGGGAAATGAGGCTTTTTAATGACCTGGGACAACCTGGTGACATGGTGCACTGGAGTAAACCCTGGGAGTACAAGCACCAAGCTGGGAACAAGGCTAATCGATGCTTGTGCAAAAGCTTTCAGGGAAAGCATTCTAGAAATAATGCTGGGTCCCCCTGGACGCTGGGAAAATTTGAAGATAATCACCTGTGACACGTAGGCTTTCCTTGGGACTTAATTTTAAACAACTGACTTTATTTCTGAGCTGAATGGATGCCAGAATTGACTTTGCTCTCAGTTGGAACCAAATCCTCTTCTAGCTGTCTCTCACTGCTTGTTTTGAATCCTTTGTCCTACTTATGCAGAAATAATTTAGGGTCATTTTGAAGTCTTTCCCATTTGGGCTGGAGGTGGTGACATTTAGGTCCCAGGTGACACCTCCTCGTCCATGTGTCTGCTGTGCATTCCACTTCTTTTGGAGGCCTGGCCACTTCATATAGTGAACATGTTTACACTATGCTATTCCTCTATTCCACAATCCTTTATGGAATAACCACTGTAGGTTAAGTACTCTGTTAAATACTGGGGGTGGTGGCTCGGTGCCTGTGGCTCAAACGGCTAAGGCGCCAGCCGCATACACCTAAGGTGGCGGGTTCGAATCCAGCCCGGGCCCGCCAAACAACAATAATGGCTGCAACCAAAAAATAACCAGGCGTTGTGGTGGGCGCCTGTGGTCCCAGCTACTTGGGAGGC
>NW_003852426.1:17620348-17624190 GCF_000181295.1 Otolemur garnettii
CTGTGAGCAGTGAAGCAATAGCACTCTACCCAGGGGGACAGCTTGATGCTCTGTCTCAAAAAAAAAAAAAAATACTGGGGGTGGTGAGGTTAGAGGAGGAGGGGTGGAGCTTACAGAGAAGGGATTGTGATGGGAGAAAGAATACAGGCTCTGGAGTCAGACTCTGGCTTCTACTCCTGGCCTCACTGTAGATCAGCAGTGAGAACTTGGGCAGGTTACAAATACACCATAAGCCCCTGTTCCCCCAACTGGAAAATTGGGGTAATCATCTCAAATCTGAGGAAATTGTAAATGAATTCAAAATTATACATATATATAATAGCATAAAATATAACAGTAAACATGCTAAAATGTAACTTCTAACAATGTAAGTGATTACATTCTTTCCAATCCATCCTTAGTCCCTAATCTCTAGGAGGTGGCAGCTAGGAAAGGGAACTAAAGCACACACACTGTAAACAAGCAGAGAACAGAGAAGGAAAATGAGCAGATCACCCACCCAGGATGGAGAGTAGCAGAAGCAAAGAAGGCACGTGTTTCAAAAAATATATGTAAGGCAAGAAGTGCTTCGAGCAAGAAAAAAGTGCATCACAATTCCTGCCTGGAGATTTTTCCCCATCATCTATCATCCAAGCCTCAGTGTTTACATAATTAGGGAATGCAAAGTGTTTTGTTTTTTCTTCACCGAGCATGCCTAATTTAAATTCCATTGCATTCCAGATCACAGGAGATCAACGTGTAAATTAAAAGCTGTTTGAATCTGAAATGAGATGTGAGATGCAACTTTTGAGCTTTCTACTTGAAGAAACAGTATTATTGTTTTTAGTAAAAAAAAGAGAGAGGGGGATGAGAAGATTGTTTTTTCCATCATGGACTGAAAAATTGAAAAGGAAGGAAAAATCATGCTCCAAGTTTGACTGAAGAATAGTCTGATTTATTAATAAAATTGCTATCAATAGTTAAAACAATGCCGGGCGCCGTGGCTCATACCTATCATCCTAGCACTCTGGGAGGCCAAGGTGGGTGAATTGCTTGAGCTCAGGAATTCAAGAGCAGCTTGAGCAAGAGCAAGACCCTTGTCTCCACCAAATATAGAAAAACCAGCTGGGCATTGTGGTGGATTCTTATGGTCCCAGCTACTGAGGAGGCTGAGGCAAGAAGATCACTAGAGCTCAAGAGTTTGAGGTTGCTGTGAGCTGTAATGCCAGGGCACTCTACCCAGGATGACAAAGTGAAACTATCTCAAAAAAAAATAGTTATAACAATTTGCTATGTTTATGTATGCATATGTGCGTGGCGTGCATGTATATAGAATGGCAATATGTACATGTAGAAATAGATGCATTTATACATCACATGCATATGTGATGGCAATCACACCTACCTATATATAAGTAGCAATCATCATCAATGCCAGATCTATCTCTACGGTATAACTTTTCACACAGGTGAGGTCTCTTAAGGTCAGTGACTCTCTAAATATAAAAATAGCTCCACTTATGGGTGTCTAGAGCTCCAGGAAACAGGTGGCCTAGGAGTGACACGGAGATATTTAAGGCATCAACTCTCCTCCCTAAAGTGGACATTTTTGGTTTTCTGACTTTGGAGATGCAGATATTTTCAACCTTTTAATTCTAGGCTCTCCTACCCCTGTGCCTATGGTGCAGCACACACCCTATGAATACGGCCTGTTCAATTCAAGCAAAACAGCTGCCGACAGGCCACTTCCTCATGTCTCACCTGGGCCAAACCCGCCAGCCTATCTTTGACATTGATATACCAAAATGGTCATTTTACTGAAACTCCTAACATGTCCATCAAAAACTAATTCAATCTCAACAGCATCTTAAGCAGACTCTTCTAAAACCAATTTCTGGTCAATGGGCTGCTTGAATCAGTCAATTTTTTTTCCTCCTGCTAACATAGCTTAATGATTTTAATTAATGATTATTTTTAACTCTTTCATGCAGACAAGTTTTCTTCCCCCTTAAATAATTTATGATGCCAGGATTTCAAATGGAAATTTTCCCTCCTGGGCAGCTCTGGCAAATCATAATTCTCTTTTCCTCCCGGGATGAGCTTATGTTGGCTGTAATCTCGTATTATCACTGACACAGGGCTCCTTTTTTAAGAAGGCAGATTAATTAAAGGTGGGGAAAAACGTGGGTGTGTAAGAAGAAAGCATTCTCTTATTATACAATTATTGAGTAATTTGGAAGGCACAGTAGATATCACCAGATCTGTGTAAAATGAGGAGGCTGGTTTGACCCTCCCTTGTGTCTGCTCCAGCTTTAGCATTCTGTGAATCCATTCCCCACTAGACTTTGACCTCCTGCTAAACAGTCACCAGGGCTTCTTATTCCAAAGCCCTGCGCCAGGCTGGCACACAGCAGGACCTCATTGCTTGTTTGCTCACAAATGAATACAGTATCTTGCCTTTTCATACTCTCCATTTTGATTTTTTCTGATGATAGCAAGAATTTCATGTTACCATTCGTGGCTCACAATTCTATTCTTCAGGGTCACAGAATTATACTCGCAAAATTTCCCCATTTTATGTTCTATTTCAATATATTTAGGAGGTGCAAGTTTTTAGTTCCAGAGATGAATTGTATAGAGGTGAAGTCAGGGCTTTTTGCGTAGCCATCACTGGAATAGTACGTGGTACCTGACAGGTAATTTTGATCTCTCCTCCCTCTCCCACCCAGTATTTTCTTATGTGGCTATAGGGCACATACACACATACTGTTATCAATGCTAACGATTTTGTAGAGGGGGGTCAGTTCATGCCTTTACTCAACAAGTATGTTTAGGACCTGCATTGGGCACTTATTACAACGTTGAACTAGGCAGTTACCTTTGTCAAGTACTTTATAGGATAATAAAGAAGACAGATAAATAAATATAAATATAAAATATAAAATAGTGCTGTGAAGAGTGAGCATAAAAAAGTGTGGGAACAGAAGAATAGCTGACCAAGTCAGAGGAATTCAGGGAAGGGTTCCCAAAGGAAGTAGCAGACTTAAGCCTTGAGGTTAAATATGAGTTAGCCGGGAGAAAGTGGGGGAGGCGCTGGAATGGGTGTTTATTGAGAAGGCAATAAAGGACCATGGGAAAAGGATAAGCAGGGGAGGCACTTTGTGTTTTAGAAAGCTCTCTCTAACTGCAGTCAGAAAATTAGAAAAGGACAAGACCAGAGTCCAGGAGAAGCATAGGAAGGACTTCAGATGGGCAGTGAAGATGAAAAGAATGGCAGCAGGCAGAGAATGAGATAGATTCTGGATGTATTGGGGAAGAAAGTGAATGCATGCAGATGTGGGGACCCAAGCGGGTGATGACATCTGCTTTGAAAGATTGGATGGCTGGGTGGATGTATCATCTGCTATGATAGGAAACACTTCCTAAAGCAGCGGCACTTGGGGAGGAGGAATGATGAATCCATAAGGCCATATGTGATACCCAAGATGAGATGTCCAACAGAGCTACGTTCTGAATGTTTGTGTTCCCCAAAATTCATATGTTTAAACCTAATTCCCAATGCAATCGTATTTGGAGGTGGGGCCTTCGGAAGATAAGTCACGAGGGGCCCTCGTGAATGATGTCAGCATCTTTATAACAGACATAAGAGAGATGATGTCTATCTTTACCAAGTAAGGAAACAGCCAGAAGGTGACCATCTGCAGACCAGGGGGTAGGTCCTCAACAGAACTGAATAGGCCGGCTCAGCGCCTGTGGCTCAAGCCACTAAGGCGCCAGCCACATACACCTAAGGTGGTGGGTTCGTATCTCCAGCCCGGGCCCGCCAAGCAACAATGATGGCTGCAACCAAAAAATGGCCAGGC
>NW_003852426.1:17624347-17625486 GCF_000181295.1 Otolemur garnettii
AAAAAAAAAAAAAAGAACTGAATAGGCCGACACATTGATCTAGGGCTTTCCAATATCCATAACTATGAGAAATAAATTTCTATGATGTTTTTGTTACAGCAACTCAAACTAACTATAATAAAGTTAGTTGGTTATACAAATCTCAGGACAGAGTTTTGCACTGAAATTATACATAGAATTGATAGTCATATACATACAGATAGAAACTGAAATTATTAAAGTGGATGTCCTAGGAAGGAGAAGAAGGCAAAGGAAGCCTAGGATATTGATCTCAAATTTCCCAATAACCACAATGATGAGAAATAAATTTAAGGGACAAATACTTTGCTTTCTGATTAATACCACCTTCTCATACTCCCTTCCTAAGGACCAGATTCACTTGAAGTCATAAAGGATTCACTATGATTAGAATGTGTCCCCCAAAATCCATGTGTTGGAAGCTTGATCCCCAATGTTGATATATCAAAAGATAAGACAATTAAGAGGGGATTAGGATGAGGGCTCCACTTCACGAATGAATTAATGCCGTTATTGTGGGAGTGGGTTATTATCTCAGGAGTGGATTCCTTATAGAAGTGTGAATTTGGCCCCTTCTCTCTCTTGCCCTCTCTTTCCCCTTCACCATGGGATGACACAGCAAAAAGGCCTTCACCAGATTCACACCCCTTGATCGTGGACTTCCCAGCCTCCAGAACTGGGAGCCAATAAATTTGTTTATTATAAATTACCTAGTCTGTGGTGTTCTATTATAGCAGCAAAACCCAGATGAAGACAGAATCTAACAAGGCACTATTTATTGTGATCCTACCTGGGAACCACGCCTAAGGAACTTAAGGATATTTCACATAAACTACCAATTACTCAACTGAAATTTGTAAATCTTGCTTGGTCATATAGGTGTAGAGAAGAGGAAGAGAGTTAATTATTATGTGAATGCCTTAGACATGTTCCTGAGCTTCATCAAAAATATTTTTATAGGGCTCGGCGCCTATAGCTCAACCGGCAAAGGCGCCAGCCACGTACACCTAAGGTGGCAGGTTCGAATCCCCAGCCCAGCCCCGCCAAACAACAATGACGGCTGCAACCAAAAAATAGCCGGGCGTTGTGGCGGGCGCCTGTGGTCCCAGCTACTTGGGAGG
>NW_003852426.1:17625506-17627875 GCF_000181295.1 Otolemur garnettii
CAGGAGACTCGCTTGAGCCCAGGAGTTGGAGGTTGCTGTGAGCTGTAATGCCACGGCACTCTGCCCAGGGGGACAGCTTGAGGCTCTGTCTCAAAAAAATATATATATATTTTTATAGATTTCTTTGAGCACTGTAGACAGTACAATATCATAAGAAAAAAATCCATCTAAGGCCCTTGTATTCGTCACCAAGCTGTTATTACAGAGACCCAACACAATTTTTTTGCTCTTACCATCACACCACGTCAAACACACACACAATTTCAATTTAATCAAGGATGAGGAAGATGTGGAGCAGATGGCAGCCATAATACTATAAGCAAGAGCGATGGCTGCAAATTTAAAAAAAAAAAAAAAGCACTGTATTCCCGACAACAAACCAAAATCAAAAGCTGCTGCATAATACTTAAGTCATGTAAGTATGATGTCTCAGCACATCCTAAATGCTAGTTTCAGAAGTATTTCTGTAATTGGGGTTAGGCAGAAATTCATAACTAAGCAAATAATAGTCCCTTTTATACTTTTATAAAACCCTGGGAACATTATAGTTATGTTTTGTTTTGTTTTGTTTCACATAATCTGAAGTGCCCTGGAACTATTTAAGATCCCATCTGTTGAAACTCTCCAAGTTTTGCTGTCAATCTTTGAACAAATATTTTGATTTATTAAAAAAAAATCAGATAAGAGAGTCTGGTGGATATAGAGTCATCCAAATTGTTATCCTAAGAGACTTAATTATTTTCTTAGTCATTAATTTGCTACAAACTGAATGTTTTAAAAAGCTAAGTTTCTGCTAGTACTTCAGTTCTGAGTGTGTTATGAATCCCTAGATTTGACATCTTGGCAAAAATAGACTTGTGGATTTGTGGTAGATAACAGGGTCCCCCAAACAGAATCACTTATCACACATCCTGCTTTAAAACTTCTCAATGTTTTGAATTCTTTGGATTTCAACAGGAATCTGGATATGATCCATTAAACCAAGATGATTTGGTAAATAATTTTTCACATAAATAAAAATCTGCCACATTAAATTACCTTTGGAGTGAGGTGTTCCAACTAAAATGAGGCCCTAATTTTTTTGAGTACTGAGTGTTCGTCATGTTTTAATCACTTTACATTTATCAACCCATTCAATCCTGACAACAGCCCTACAAAGTGGGCACTATTAGCACCATTTTCCAGATGAGAAAACTGAGATTCAAGAGATAAGCCAATTTGCCAAAGGTTACACAGACAATAAATAGTAATATTTAGAATCAAGCTCCAAAACTATATGCTTTAGTGACTGTCATGCTAGAGGCAAAATTTCCTCAATGTTGTCCACAAACCCTGTACATCAGAATCACTTGCAGAACTTATTTACAAGTCCCAGTTCCTGAGGAGAAACATCCATGTCTCTGGGCTCTATATCTCAGAATGGATCTGTCTTCTTTTCTGAGGACTGTGGATTGTGGCTTTCATATGCTACTAGGTCTCAAACTTAGAGGTTAGAGGAATCGCCTTTAGAGCCTGTTAAAAATGCAGGCATTGGATAGTAACTTTTTGAAACCTTGATGGTTAGAACGGTGAAAAGCTTCCAAAGTTTTCCTGTTTCTTGACGGTCGCTTTATTTTGAGAAAAGAGGTTCATTCTATCTGTGAAGTAAACACAACATAGCAAAAGTCCAGGTCTGGATGATGGAACAGAGTTGCTTGGCTATTCTTCACAGTAACATAAAAATTTGTCTTCATTGTGAATGGAGTTGTGAATACCTATTGTGGCGGGCACCAGTAGTGCCAGCTACTCAGGAGGCTGAGTCAGGAGGATCATTTGAGCCCAGGAATCTGAGGTACTGTCACGGCACTCTAGCCTGGGGCAACAGAATGAGACTCTGTCTCCAAAAAAAAATTAATTAATTAACTAAAAATTATTTATACACATGGACACTAATTACAGTATCATTGAAAATTAAACGCTTAGACGTAAATCTAACGAAACATAAAATAGGCCTTGCATGATGACAATTACAAAATTCTGATGAAAGAAATCAAAACATAGTGTGTTCCTAGATTGAAAGATTCAACATAGTAAAAATGTAATTGATATACAGGTAGTAAAATTGATATATAGATAGCGCATTCTATCAAAATCTTAGCACGATTTTTCATAGATGTAGATAAGATTATTTTAAAATGTAAAGGAATTAGGATAGTTATTTTGAAAAAGGAAAATAAGTGAGAGAAATCAGTGTAGCCAGTTTTGAGACTCAGAGCTACAATAATCAAACCTGTGTGGCAATGGCAGAGCCAGAGACGCATAGCTCAATGAACCCGAAAATGGACTCTGAAATAGAACTGTGAATGTATGCCCTGTTGGTTTTTTTTTTT
>NW_003852426.1:17627895-17632650 GCF_000181295.1 Otolemur garnettii
AAATAAACTTTTATTTTAGGATAGTTTAGTGTTCCAGAAAAATTGTACAGATAGGACAGAGAGTTTCTATATATAGTTTGTGCCCCTTGTTAGGAATGTCTTATACCAGTTTGGCATATTTCTTACAGTCAATAAACATTAACTATTAGTTATTATTAACTAACACCCATACTTTACTCAGATTTTCGCAGTTTGTCCCAGTGTGTCTTTCCAGATTCAGTACTAATTGTTCCAGCTGGGATACATTACATTAGTTCCCATGTCTCCTCCGGCTCCTCTTGGCTATGAAAGTTTCTCATACTTCTTGGTCTTTGATGACCTTAGAGTACTGGTGAGGTATTTTGAAGAATGTCCCCTACCGCAGTTGGGATTTATCTGATGTTTTACTCATAGACTGGGATTATGAGTTGTGAGGAAAAAACTAAAAAGGTCAAGTGACATTTGTATCCTATCATACAAAGGACGCGTGCCCTCAATATAACCTATCACTGTTTATGTTAATCTTGATCATATGGCTGAGACAGTGCTTGCCACAGTTCTCCTCCGTTAGGTGTCTCCTTTTCTCTGCTTTCCATATCCTTTGAATTTAATTTTAGAAAAATAAAGCACTGATACGTGCCGTAACATAAATAAACTTCAAGTACAGCATGCTGGTGAAAGAAGCCAGATGTGGAATGCCACATATTACATGATTCCGTGTAGGAGAAGGGAAAAAATACAAATCCTTACAGATAAAAAGGAGATTAGCAATTACCTGGGGCTCCGGGTGGGACAGGGGAGGGCAAAAGAAATTTGGGCTGACAGAAAGGTTTGAAAATTAGGTTGTAGGCTTGGCGCCTGTGGCTCAGGTGGCTAAGGCACCAGCCACATACACCCAAGGTGGCAGGTTGGAATCCAGCCCAGGCCGCCAAACAACAATGACGGCTGCAACCAAAAAATAGCCAGGCGCTGTTGCGGGCACCTGTGGTCCCAGCTACTTGGGAGGCTGAGGCAGGAGACTCGCTTGAGCCCAGGAGTTGGAGGTTGCTGTGAGCTGTGATGCCACAGCACTCTACCCAGGGGGACAGCTTGAAGGTCCTATCTCCAAAAAAAGATAAAGAAAATTAGATTGTAGGATAATTGTATAACTTTGTAAAAATCACTGGAACACACACTGTAAATGAGTGAATTTTATACTTCCATAAAGCTGTTTTTAAAAACCCCAGAGAACTCTGTCTTCTGTTTTTTGCCCTCAACCTTATTCTCTCTCACACCCTACAGGAAGTCATGTTTTTTCTTTATTTTGCTTCACCCTACTAGTTTTCTCTTGGTAAACATAAGCAAATAGATATATACTAAGTAATGTTTTAAATGATTTTAAAATGTTGCCTTAAATGCTATTGATTAAGGAACAGTAAATCTAATGGAGGGGTAAGGAGAAATTCCCTTTAAACTGTAGAGAGATTCTGAAAGGACAATTGCGAGGCTCCAAGAAAGTTTCAAAATTTATAACATTGGTGTCAGTGTGCCTAATTAATGCCTACTTAATTTGAGTGAGGGGTTCACAAATTAAGAACAAGAAGAGGAAGGAAGAGAGAGGAAATGACCCAATCGTCTTGTGGGAGACCAGATACAATTAGCAGCGGTTAGGAGGAAAGGTTGTAATTGAAAAAGGGTTGAGTGTGTGTGTGTGTGTGTGTGTGTGTGTGTGTGTGTGTGCGCGTGTGTGTTTTCTGTGTCTATGCATCCGCGTAAGAAAGAAATTATCTTTACTGGCATTTGCTAAACAGTATGAAATGAGTACCTAATGTATTCTTAGCGCTCCAAGCTCTCGAGAAAGAAGGTGTTTGCAGTTTCCCACATTGGCCACTAGATGGCAACGCCGATCAAGCCGCAGTCCGGCTCAGGAGAAAAAGAGGTCGCTTGGGAGTTAAGGGCACGAAGGCTGCGGGTTACATATCCTACTGCTTTAAGTCAAACATCCTTACCTTGGAAGGCAAGTATAAGGTCATGCATATATAAACGTATATCTAAGAATACAAGCCATATGGGTAAGTGAAATGCAAAATCTCATCCTTGGTTGCTGGCATTAACTTTCGCAATCACTAAATCTTACATTGGAAGAATTTCCTGACATAAAAATGAGTCCCCAAAATGAGAAATGGTAAGTCATTAGATCTTCAGACCATAAAACCTGTTTAAACTGTAACCTTAACCTCACTGTCAGCACTTCAAAACCTAACTATCACATTTCATAACGTTCCCGCAGTCTCTTAATGTGCCAAGAGACCATCTTCCTGTGTCCCCACTCCCTCAGGTGCTGGAGATTGTTCCAGCTCTAAGCCACAGTGCTGTCTTGTAGCTTAGCGGGCATTAGGGATTAAAGGTGTGCTAGGCCTTTCTTTCCTCCCATCTTATCAGGGTGGGACCAGCAGTTTCCAGTTTTAATGATGTTTCCATAAGGATTTTTGTCCTCTAGGGTGGCCCATGCATCGGAAGAATTTATAAGACCTCTTGACCACCTTGAAACAACATAACCTTTTCATGATTTTCCAAGGGTCTTTGTTTGGTTGTTTGGTTTTACTGGTAATTACAACAGGAAACAGGAAGAGGGTAAAACACCAAAGCGAAAGCTGCAAAGTTTCAAACAATTCCACAATGACCAGTCTCACAAGGAGAGCTTTGAACGGTAAATAGGAGCTTTGATGTTTCCACTGCCACAGTCCTGTTGGGTTTTTGTTTTTTTTGAGACAGCGCCTCAAGCTGTCCCCCTGGGTAGAGTGCTGTGGCATCACAGTTCACAGCAACCTCCAACTCCTGGGCTCAAGCGAGTCTCCTGCCTCTGCCTCCAGGTAGCCAAGGTTACAGGCACCTGCCACAACGCCTGGCTATTTTTTGGTTGCAGCCATCATTGTTGTTTGGCGGGTCCGGGCTGGATTCGAACCCACCAGCTTATGTGTATGTGGCTGGCACCTTAGCCACTTGAGCTACAGACGCTGAGCCTATGGTTCTGTTCTTGAGAGCTCTGCTAGCCTTCTAAAACCTCGTTCATTCCTGGGGGTGATGCTCTGAGCTGTCCTCCACCTCTCTCATCTCCCATTCCTCCCCCACTTCTTTCTGATATTTACAGGGAAAGCTGTAAATATTTGGGCATGTAAAAATAATTACATGAGATGTATTTGATAATTACACTCAGAAGAAAACCCGGATTTTTCACCCTTCTTCAGAAAGAAAGGCTAATTCTGTGCCTTCTCTTACAAGAGTAAGGGATGAAGGACATTGGGAAATAACGACTTGGGGGGAAGTGGAGCGCACCACATAGTAGACAGCCTAAAGGGAGGGGGCAGTCACAGGAAGGGGTGAAGGGATGTTTAACGCATGCTATACATTCAGTAAGTCCCATAGTATGCTGTTCAGGATCTGCACCATCAAGAAATCTTTTTCAATTTAAATAAACCTAGGTCCAGTTGGAATTAGTAGAGAAATAAAGTCTGAATGAAATCTGTCAAGGCAGAAGATGCTAATGTCCTATTTCCAGCTGTCAGCATCAGAGTTCTTTTGTTCAAGGACCTTCACTGCCTGCTGGAATCTGCTCTGCTACACCAGGGTCAGGAGAATGAACAGACATTTGAAGAGTAGTCCTTGAAAACTAACTGATGAGAAATGACAGCACAATACCCCAGCTCCTCCACCCTACCAGGGAGAGAGCTCTGAGGTTTGTTTTGTGCTGGACCCCAGAGTTGCCAGCTGGATAAAGTTCCAGTTGTTCATAACGTCAATTGGCTTGATAACCCAGACCAAGCATTGACCTTCTTTATTTTTTTAACCTAATTTCATTTTATTTATTTATTCATTTATTTTTAATTTTTGAGACAGTCTCATTTTGTTGCCTCCAGTAGAGTGCTGTGGTGTCGTAGCTCACAGCAACCTCAGACTCTTGGGTTCAAGTGATTCTCTTGCCTCAAATCTCCTGAGTAGCTGGAACTATAGGCACTGGCCACAATGCCCGGTTATTTTTAGAGAAAGGGGTGTCACTCTAGCTCAGGCTGGTCTCCAACTCATGAACTCAGGGGATCCACTGGCCTCGGCCTCCTAGAGTGCTGGGATTCTGGGTGTAAGCCACCACGCCCAGCCTTTATTTATTGAGACCAAGTCACACTCTGCTGCCTTAGGTAGGGTGCTGTGGCATCATTGTGGCTCATAGCAAACTCAAACAACTGGGTTCAAGTGATCCTCTTGCCTCAGCCCCCCAAATACCTGGGACTACATGTATGTACCACTTGGCTAGTTTTTTCTATTTTTAGTAGTGGGGGGGGTGTATCTCATTCTTACTCAGGCTGGTCTTGAACTCCTGAGCTCAAGAAATCTGTACAGCTTGCCTCCCAGTGTGCTCGGATTACAGACGTGAGCCACCTCACCTGGGCCAATCCTGAACCTTCTATTCCTGGCTTCTCTTCCTTGCTCACTAACAATATTTTTTGAGATACCAAGTACATTACTTACTCTGAAATCCTTGTCTCATAGGGGCTGCTTTTAATAAAATCCAAATTAAGAATATATAAATAAAAAGATTTTTATTCTGGTAAAATACCCATAACATAAAATTTATCATTCCAATCATCTTTATTTATTTATTTATTTTTTTGAGACAGAGCCTCAAGCTATTCCCCCTGGGTAGAGTGCTGTGGCATCACAGCTGACAGCAACCTCCAACTCCTGGGCTCAAGTGAGTCTCCTGCCTCTGCCTCCCAAGTAGCTGGGACTACAGGTGCCCGC
>NW_003852426.1:17633484-17639208 GCF_000181295.1 Otolemur garnettii
GGATTCGAACCTGCCACCTTAGGTGTATGTGGCTGGCGCCTTAGCCGCTTGAGCCATAGGCGCCAAGCCCTATGTTTAGTATTTTAAGAAACCACTCTATTTTCCACAGTGACTGCACTATTTTATATTCCCACCAGCCATGCACAAGGGCTCCAATTTCTCCATCTCCCTGTCAAGATTGATTATTTTCTAGGTTTTTGTTTTGTTTTGCTTTGGGTTTTTGCTTTGTTTTGTTTATGCTTTATAAGGGGCATAAAGTGATATCTGACTGTAGTTTAGATTTTCTTAATTATTAATGTGAGTATCTTTTCATGTGCTTATTCACCATTTGTATATATTCTTTGGAGAAATGTCAATTCAAGCTTTTGTCCTCTTTCTTTCTCGCTCTCTTTTTCTCCTTTTTTGACTGAATCTCACTCTGTCGCCAGAGCTAGGAGTGTTGTATTGTCAGCCTACTCTCTCAAATCCTGGGTTCAAGTGATCTTCCCGCCTCGGCTCCCAAGTAGATGGGACGACAGGCACCACCCACCCCAACACCCAGTACCTGGATAATTTTTTTCTATTTTCAGTAGAGAAGGGGTCTTGCTCTTGCTCAGGCTAGTTTAGATCTTTGAGTGCATGGGATTCTCTCACCTGGGCCTCTGAGAGTACTAGGATTACATGACCCAGCCACCATGCCCAGCCCATCTGTCCATTTTTTAATTGTGTTATTTGGTAGTTTTCTTAAATTGTTGAGTTGCCATCATTCTTTATATATTCTAGATGTTAACCAATTATCAGATGTGTGGTTTGCAGATATCCTTTCCCATTCTGTGAGTTTGCTTTTTCACTCTTCTAAAATGACCTTTGATCCACAGAAATTTTTAATTTTGATGAAGTCAAGTTTATCTATTTATGTTTTGTTGTTGTTGTTGTTTTGAGACAGAGTCTCCCTCTCTGCCCTCCATACAGTGCTGCAGAGTCATAGCTCACAGCAACACTTGAGCTCAAGCAATCCACCCTTTTGGCCTCCCAGAGTGCTGGGATGACAGGCATGAGCACCCCGCCCATCTATTTGCTCTTGCTGCTTATGCTTTCAATGTCATATGCAAAAAGTCCATTGTCGAATCCAATGTCATGAAGCTTTTTCTCTATGTGTTCTTATTTTGTTTTTTGGGGCAGAGTCTTGCTTTGTTGCTCTGGGTAGAGTGCAGTGGTGTCATAATAGCTCACTGCAACCTCAAGCTCCTGGGTTCAAGTGATCCTCCTGCCTCAGCCTCCTACATAGCTGAGATTTCACGCACGAACCATGATGCCTGGATGGTTTGTTATTCTTCTGTTAGTAAAGACAGGGTCTCGCTCTTCTCTTGCTCAGACTGGTCTTGGAACCCTGAGCACAAACAATCCTCCTGCCTCAGGCTCCCAGAGTGTGTTTTCTTTTAAGAGTTTCATAGTTTTATTTTTTACATGTAGGTCTTTGATCCATTTTGAGTTAATGTTTGTACAAGGTAAGGATCCAATTTCATTCTCTTTCATGTAGTAAAATAAATAAATTTTAAAGTAAAATAAAGCCTCAGTTATTACCACATGAATCATTTTGCTAAGGGCAAAGGGCAATAGTTTATTATTTGAATAGTCTTCTTAAATTCATATATAGATTGTAGATTTCTGGCAAATGACCCAAGCCGTATGGAAATGCTAATACAGTGACAAGTAAAGAATGATAACTCTAAAATCGGCAGAGATTAAATCATGAGATCTGGTTACCCAAGTAGATAATTTTCACTGCTGTATCACCTATCTGACTTCTGAGGAGCAAATTGTATATAACATTTAAAAGATAAGAATTTCCTTCATAAAGGTTATGAGAAAGCCAAAAACTATATTACATGTATTCTCAGATTAAAATTGACTTATTAATAGTTTCAGATCAATTAGAACATACATACCTGTAGTTATAGCCTGTTTCATCCCAATACACACAAAAATGTACCTAATTTTATACCAAATATAACTATTTCTTGCTACCAACAAAATTGTTTTTAAACACCTAAATGCCTATTTGCTCAGTTATTATGCCAAAAAAAAATATTTCTCAGAAATGTAAGCAATATAAAGGGGTAAAAGGAATAGGCAAAATTTTGCTCTGGGGTCTAGTTAACAATACATCCCAAACCTAAGGTGACCAGATTTTAACATTGGTAAAGTGGGACACCATTGACAGGGTGGGGGTGGGGGGTTCTTAATTAAAAATTTGGTCTATATAGAGCAACAAAAATTTTCATAGAATGCAAAAACAGTATTGTAATATATTTTTTTAATTTCAACATATGTACAATTTACAAATATAATACATTAAAAAATTATATATAGGATTATTTTATTCTTTGGCATATTTCTCATTTGAGTGAATTTTTTTTAGTAGATTGCTGTCGATGTTTAAAAGGTCATGAAATTTTTCACAAGAATTTATTAAATTATATTTCACACATAAAATGGCTTTCAAAGTCTCAACACTTAATTGTGATTTTTCTGATGTCCACACTTTATTTACCGTAGAAAAAACGCGTTCAGTCACAGCATTAATTCCTGGTAAGGACAGTGCGTATCCCACAATTTTTAGCACATTATTGTATGGAACATGGTTTGTTTCAAAATGATGAAATATTTGTAACCATTTGTTCTCTATTGTGATTTTTGCTGATGCTCAAGATTTAAACTTTTCCTTATCAATATTTTTTTTAATAATGATACCTCATAACTTGTGTCACTTTCAAGGCCAGTGCTAGACTTTTTGCCACCACTATAAAATATAAATAATATGACTACTGTCTGCTAAATTCATGAAATAAATAAATTACTTACCTAAATTATCTGAATAGCTGATTTGTTGACTAGTTGATCACTTGTTTAACTAGCACTAGCACACAGTACAATCTATATTGTCTGAGAGATTGTTACAAAATGTTTTCATCTTTGCCAATGCCAAAAAATGTCGTTGTTCATTAAGTCCAAAACAATCGTGGTCGAATTCTAACAACTGATCAACAATGCGAACTTTGATAAGCAGTTCTCCATAATCAGTTCTCAACAACTATTTATTATTATTAAAGTTTAACATTATAAAGTTAACAAAAATAATATAAAACTCATACCCTGGCGAAATAGACACATGGCAGCCGAAAACCATATATTCCCTTCCTGTTTTCCCACTGTTCCCTAGCTTGTCGTGCATTCTTTCCAAAATCGGGACTTTTAAAACGAGACACAGGACAAATTGTTAAAAATCAGGACTGTCCCACCAAAAGCAGGACCTCTGGCCACCTTACCCAAACCATTTTTAACCTCAAATCATTCCAGGGTTCCATCAGAAACATATAAAGATACATTTCGATTTTTAGAACTTTGTGGAAGGAGCATCAGAAAATGAGTCTGATTTTTAAAATCTTGAAGAAGGAAACAAAAAAAGCCTGTAAAGCTTTGCTTCTTAGCTTCAAATATTAGAATATGTTTTTTAAGCCTAATGGTATCTTATGAAAAATCAGTATTACAATGAGTCACTGGGGGGGAATAACAATTTCTTTGTAACAAGGTGAAGGCCAGGGGTGAACATTTCAGAACCCCATATTTCTAGTTTAACTACAATTATCTCCACCTTAACTTTCCTCTTCAATTTAATGTGAAAAAATTGTGAGGTTTCCTGCAAAGGAAATAAAGGGACCGGCACCGAGAGCTATTCACTTCTAAAATGTTTTTGCAGCATTAAATGTCCAATTAAAAAAGAAGAATTCCCCTCGATTATCAGATTCCTTGGCTTTTGCTAGAATTGCTTCTTGTCCAGAAATGCTTTGTGTGTGAATGAACCTGGAAAATCCTCCTTTCCATGGGTAATCATTAACCAGCAAATCAAATCGGTATCATGTACAATTAGATTACGTTGACCCTTCCCAGAACTACAGCAAGAGAAAAAAAAGAGAGATGAGACAATTAAAACATAAATGGAAAAAAATGAATGAAATTTCTTTGGATTTTCAGGGACTAAATTTTTTCGGCTTTCTTTCTTCAAAGTTCCTAAGAAGTAGCCCAAATGATTGTTGAATTAAATATTACATTATTTTTAAGCAATATAGTAATAAACTGTCTTGGAGAGCCTATCTCCCACCCCCCCACCCCCAGTTAATAATAAATTGATGAAAGGCAGAAAAACAAAACAAAAATGCAATAATAAGCACACTAAGAAACACGTATTTCTTAGATACTCTATTTATCATATGCTCAGCAATGTCGCCATCATTTCACATTTTGTTAGCTGAATTTGGCTAGAAGCGTCCTATGGTCCAGCTCAGCTTCAACATCTGCTGGTGATCTTGGCAGATACTTTGCTAACATATTAAAGAAAACAAAGAGCATTTCTTGCCTGCAGCTCTCATCTTTCCCCCTCGTATTCTGTGAGGTGTTGTCTGTCCAGTGGAAGAGCAACCAGTCAGGACCCGTGACTCCCCTTCTCCCCTGCCACCAGCTCCACGGCTAGTGTGAGGAAGCAGTGAGCCCACCATGTCTTGAAACCAATGCTTGATTAATCGTAGCATCAGAATTAAAATATTTAGTTGCCCGGAAAGCAGCCGTGGGTGGCTGAAGCACCAACCTTTTGAATTCTGAGTCATCTCCTGGAATGGAATACAGTGTAAATATGTTCACACCCATCCAATTTATCTTGACCTCTGGAAATTATCTTGAACAAACCTGGCATTTCACTGCCTTGGCCCTCCAGCTTTCCTTCCCAGAAACAACCTTGGAGAATCAGACATAGTTGCTAAGAACTTGGAACCACCAGAGAGTTTTAAAGCAAGGCCTGGGCTTCTGTACTCCACCCCATTTTATCATTTGAAGATGTGTATAGTAACCTCCAATCTAGAGTCTTCTTCAACCTGTCCAGCTGGATTGCAAAATATAGATAGGTTTCTTAGTAAGGAACTGAAATGCTCGCAGCTGGCCCTGATAGCTAATACTCCATTATTTGTGCACATACGTCTACTGTGAACTCCCCGTAGGCCTCTCCCCTCACGATGTCATTTCTCTGCCACTTCGTTTCTGGACGATCTCCCTGCAGCATAAGCTAGCATGTGCTGGAGGAATAAAATTCATTACAACGGATGTTCATGTGGGTGAGTAAAATAATTGAAGCGGTAAGAATCATATTAAAAGCAAGGTATTTGTGATATTTCTCATTATTCTAAAGTTGCTCTCTCCATTGAGTTTATCGGATGTCAATTTAAATATATATGTGAATGTACTTAGCAAACATTTCTATTAGATATAACTCTTTAGTATTACAATCTCAGTCCTAAGAGATATTTGAAGGGAAAAAAAGGAAAGGGGGGATAGATCAATGAAATTATACAATAATTAATAGTAGAACAAGGACTGGAATATCTTTCCTTCCCTACATTTGCTTCTTAACGCATACTAACCAAGGTAACCGAGGTAACATAAAAGGGAATACCTCCATTCAAGGGACATGGACTATTATCCACCAGTGAGATTTTAGTTTTGGAATTCAACATTATCCTCTGCCAATATCTAACCCTTCTTTGCACTTGGTAGTTGGGTCCAGTTAGCTTTGCCAGTGTTTTCTTTGTGTGTCTGTACAATGGCAGCCCACTGCAAGTTCTGGTTACACTGGAGCTTCTTACAGGGTTATATCTGAGAACAGGATAAGTCCATCTCCTTCTTACAGGGTTATAT
>NW_003852426.1:17639426-17646693 GCF_000181295.1 Otolemur garnettii
GTCCATCTCCTTCTTACAGGGTTATATCTGAGAACAGGATAAGTCCATCTCCTTCTTACAGGGTTATATTGAGTACAGGATAAGTCCATCTCCT
The DNA here is from genome assembly GCF_000181295.1 of Otolemur garnettii. NCBI lineage: Eukaryota > Metazoa > Chordata > Mammalia > Primates > Galagidae > Otolemur > Otolemur garnettii. The sequence goes on from NW_003852426.1 coordinate 17,639,521, forward strand.
TTTCTGTACAGGGTCTCCTGGTTGGAAAACCTTACAGCATATAACTCAGTTTCCTCAGCACCACTTTCTCTAGTGTGGGCCCAAATGACAGTGCTAGAGAGAGGTTCACTACACTACCTGTCAACTCATTTTGAGAACTGAATATAAAACACCCCATAGCTCATGTGACCACATCATGGAAATGAAAGCAAAATTTGTTGAAGTTTAAATTTCTGTCATATTAAATATCTGGCCTAAGTGACCTTAAGGTCAGTAGAGTTTTTTCAAGACCATGAACACCAACTTTTACTTTCTATAATGTTTTAAGTAAGGTCTTACAGACACAAAGATGAGACATATCTTTAGAGATTTATTTTACATATTTGCTCGATGATACTTCTCCCTTTTAGAAGACCTTTTTACATATTATTATTATCATATTCCAACCTTCTTACTCAGGGTAGTTTGAGAAGGTTTTATATATTAAATAATCCATACAACAGCTCATTTCTTATAAAATAAAAGAGGAATCCAGACCCAGAACTTAATTGCCTTTCTTTGGATTTCTGAAAGAGTCAGGTTATAGTCCAAATTTGTAATGAGGTTGTAAGTCCAACATTAAATTTCATGTTTTTTGTTTGCTCAGGTAAGTATTACTTACATTGCTCAGGTAAGTATTCTCCCTTCTTTAATTAGTGACTAGAGAACTACATCTAGCTGGTCATTTACATTTCTCGTTAGATAAAAATGCAAGAATTTGGCTTTCCCCAATGAGTCAGACTATAATGTTTACTGAGTAAAAAATAGCTACAGCTTTCAGAGTAGGAGTATGAGGAAACAGAATAGATATAAGAGATACGTAGCCCTTCTGGGCAGCTTTCAATCTCATGGAAAAAATGGAGATGGATACTTTTTGCTTTATCTGAACTGCCAAAAGTCATAACTTAGCAAAAAATGTTATATTACACAAATTAATACTATATGGTTATATTTTGTTATTGGAGCAACTAGAGCTGGTTGTATTATGAAAAGAAAAATATCTCTGAGCAGAGCGAGACTTAAAAGAAAAAAGTAATTGTTATAGTACCTACTAAAAGGGAAGGAGGGGCATGGCTGTGTGGAAGGAGGGAGCCTAGATAGGAGCAAGGGTATGTGTCAGGGCTCTGAGACAGGTGAGGATATGTAAAGAATGACTAGTTCAATGGAGAAAAGAGTCTGTGGGGTGGTGCCTGTGGCTCAAGGAGTAGGGCACCAGCCCCATATACCAGGGGTGGCAGGTTCAAGCCCAGCCCCGGCCAAAACTGCAAAAAAGAAAAAAAGAAAAGAGATTGTGAATTTGCCTTTCAGTGTTTGGTTTCTTATTAACTCTAATTTAATCCATTATATACTGAGTTCCTACCATGTAACATTCTTTTTCTTTCTTTCTCTTTCAGTCTAGCACACAGTCTAACATATATGAGTCACTTTCTAAACCGTTCTGTAAAATCCCTCATCCATCCAGAAGAAATCCCAGAAATAAGCAAACTAGAATCATTAAAATACACACAGAGACATGAAACATCTTACTTTACCTCCGAACATGTAATAGAACAGGAAACATTCATTTGCTAAACTTTTATTGGAAGGTCAAGACTGAAAATCGGTCTGCTAAATGGATCAGAGTCCTCTTTCTTTTTTAAGAGACGGTCTCACTTTATCACCCTTCCTAGAGTGCTGTGGCATCACAGCTCACAGCGACCTCCAACTCCTGGGTTTAGGCAATTCTTTTGTCTCAGCCTCCCGAGAAGTTGCGACTATAGGCGCCCACACAACACCCAGCTATTTTTTGTTGTTGTTGTTGCAGTTTGGCAGGGGCTGGGTTTGAACCTGCCACCCTCAGTATATGGGGCCGGTGCCCTACTCACTGGGCCACAGGCACCGCCCCAGAGTCCTCTTTCTAGAAGAAAGATCACATGTGATCATCTGGTTGTGGTTTTTATAAGGTGCAATAAAAACTTACCAAGAGTTCTGGAACAAGTGCAGAATCCATCTAGATTTCAATGACTCTCTCCCAGTCTCTTACTATTATTTATAGATTTGATAAGTTGTTGTTTCGCTTCCTGAGTTTTTTTTCCCCTAGCAACTCACATCTACGGAGATCCTATAAAACATTTAATTTACCATAGAAAATTGTGACCGTGTGTGTGTGTGTGTGTGTGTGTGAGTGTGTTTTGGGTCATACTTTTTTAATTGTGGAGCTTCAGCCACTTTTGCTCCTGTACTCTTATTACGTTGGTTTACCTAACATTTTTTTTTTTTTTTGAGACAGAGCCTCAAGCTGTCCCCCTGGGTAGAGTGCCATGGCATTACAGCTCACAGCAACCTCCAACTCCTGGGCTCAAGCGAGTCTCCTGCCTCAGCCTCCCAAGTAGCTGGGACCACAGGCGCCCGCCACAACGCCCGGCCATTTTTTGGTTGCAGCTGTCATTGTTGCTTGATGGGCCGGGGCTGGGGATTCGAACCTGCCACCTTAGGTGTATGTGGCTGGCGCCTTAGCTGCTTGAGCCACAGGCGCCGAGCTGGTTTACCTAACATTGAATTAAAATCTGTAGAAGTTGATCTTGACTTAAGAGTAAGCCACATTCTTCCCAGTCTTCCCAGTGAACGCAGCTGTAAACTCAGAACCTAATTCATGGAGCAGCTATTCATCTGAAAAGTAAATAATGGCAGGTGGACTGAGGGGCAGAAAGCACAGAATGTAAAGTGCCATTGTCCCCAGCAGCATTGAGTTTACCCACATTTTTCTCTCCAGTCCTCCCTCGGTTTAGCCCTAAAGGTGGGCACAGTTGTAGAAATTTACAGCAGAGTGATATAGAGAGAGAGCTTTCAGGCCAGAGAACCAAAGAAGTGGAGTCCAGGAAATAAAAGAACTGAGAAGAGACGTACTCGGGAAAAGTAAACCCATAAAGTTATTTGTGAATGCCAAGCTCAAGCTGCACGTACATGCGTTTGCATTTATATGACTTTTATAAGACTTTGAGACTTTTCCCCTAGCGACTTTTCCCCACCCGACAGACCAGTTGCCCTCATATCATATTGGCCACTGGGTGATGTATGCATTGGACACATACAAACAGTACTATAAAGGCTCAGAAACTGAACTGGTGTTGGAACCACAGTCACTGAAGGCAGGTTGGAAACTGTCACCAGAACCTAACCAGATTGATTGCTCGCCAAAACAAAATAGCAACATTCTCCATAGAGAATGGCTCAGAATCTTACAATATCCCAAATGTGCAGCATACAATCCCCAATTACTTAGTACCAAAGAAACCAATAAATCTATCTCAATGTGTTGTTTTGTTTTGTTGTAAAGATGAGGTCTCAATATGTTGCCAAAGGCTGGTCTTAAACTCCTGGGCGTAAACAATCTTCCTGCCACAGCCCCCTAAAGGACCAGGATTACAGACATGAGTCACCACAACCCGCCAAAACTCTCAATCTGAACAGGAAACAATCACCAAACAGGCAGAAAAGCCAAGATGACATAAATGTTAGAATTACCTGATAAAGCAGCTATTGTAAAATGTTCCTAAGAGCAACCACAAACACACTTGAATTCAACAGAATATCAGAAAGTCTCTGCAAAGAAAAAGAAGAGATAAAGAACCAGATGGAAATTTTAAGAATGGAAATAAAGTAAATGAAATAAACAAATTCACTGGCTGGGCTTGACAGCAGAATGGAGATAATAGAGCAAATAATCAATGGGCTTGAAGATAGATGAGTAGAAATGATCTAATTTGAACAGCAAAGAGAAAAGAGATTGAGAAAAATGAACTGAGCATTGATAAGGTGTGGGACAATAACAGAAAGGGTAGCCTTGGTTTATTTGAGTCTCAAGGACAGAAGAAAGAGTGTGTTGCTAAAAATTGGAAAGAAATGATGGTTGGCACTTCATTAAAAAAAGATATATATATTGCAAATAAGCACATGAAAAGATATTCAATACCTTTAGCCACTAGTGAAATGAAATTAAAACCAGGATGGCATGTCACTTCACACCCATTAAAGTGGCTTTAAAAAATACCGATAATGCCAAATGCTGATAAGAGCACAGTACAACTGGAATTCTCATACATTGCTGGTGGGGAGACAGAACGGGACAGCAGCTCTGAAAAATAATCTGCTGGTTGCTCAGACATTTAAACATATACTTACTATGTAACCCAGCAATTGACTTTGGGTGTAGTCTTTCTAGAGAAATGGAAACTTTTGTTCACATAAAAGCCTGCATACCTGTAAGTGCTTATACGCTCCACTCCTATTAGCCACAAATTAGAAACACATATTCTTCAGTGGGTGAACAGTTCAGCAAGCTGGGCCATATTCGTGCAATAAGACACTGCATAGCATGGTAAAGGATCAAACTATTGAAACACGTGGCATTTGAATGAATCTCAAAAGCTCTCTGCTGAATGACAAAAAAAAGTCTCAAAACGTTACATATAACATTACATATTTATACATAGATATAAATTTATCTGTGTATAAAACTGTAAGACTGTATAAAACTTTAAAACTGTAAGATTAAAGAACAGATCAGTGGTTGCCTACATAGGAATAAGAAGAGCATGAGCGGCTTTGGGGTAATAGAAGTTTTCTGTATCCTGCTTACGGTGATAGTTATGCTAATCTACCTGTAATAGAACTGTACAACAAAAAAGTCGATTTTAATATATGACAATTGTTTTAAGGAAAAAGAAAAATGTATAATGACAATGGCACGTGCTTTTCACACACACAGTTCAACTGCTGGGAGCAGAAGAGAGTTAGAAAGTGAATTGGCCGTGAAGAATTTGCATGATGCCTGTCATGGGCACCCGTCTTTCATTATTCTTTTGACTCTTGAAAGTCAGTGACACTTTTTCAGTACACATGAACTCCCAGATGTGCTTCACAGGCTGTTTCAAATTCTTTCCTAGCTCAAAGTTCTCAGTTGCTCCTCACTGCCACCGTTTAAAGTTGACCTCTGTGAACCTCCTGTGGCAGGGACAGTTTTGGGGTGCAAAGTCACTGAAGACCACGCCTGGAAGCCACCTGCCAACCCTGGCCATCACTTCGACAAGGGCTCATTTTATGACCTGGGTGATAAAGGATGGGATGGAGTAGCAGCTGCTCCAGGGAAGCTTTCACGTGCACTCAGAAAATAATTCTGAAAGCAGGTTCAGAAGGCTGAGGCCAGATGTCAAGAACATTTCCTTTTGAGACATATCAAGAGACAGCCATTACTAAAATTCCTGCTAAATCTGCACCTCAGGGTCCCTCATGTCTATTGTGTCACATTTATCTTCCCCAAAAGTCTAAAAGAAAGGGTGGGACACTTCTCAAAGGCTAAGGAAGCACCTGTGTTCCAAATTCTACTTTCACAGTCAACATCTCTTCCCCAGGTTGGGTGTAGTGGCTCACACCTATAATCCCAGTGCTTTGGGCGAATGAGGCAGGAAGATTGCTTCAGTTTAGGAATTCAAGATTAGCCTGAGCAGGAGTGATACTCTGTCTCTACAAAAAATAGAAAGTTTAGCACTTTAAGCTAAGGTGGGAGGATAGCTTGGGGTCAGGAGCTTGAGGCCAGCCTGAGAAAGAGCAAGCCCCTATCTGTACAAAAAATAGAAAAATGAGCCAGGTATGGTAGCACATACCTGTAGTCCCAGTAATTCAGGAGGCTGAGGCAGGAGGATTGCTTGAGTTCAGGAGTCTGAAGTTGCAGTGAGCTATGATGAGGCCACTGCCCTCTAGCCCAGGTGACAGACAGAAACCCTATCTCAAAAAAAAAAAAAAAAATCCCCCTATCTCTTCTTTTCCAGTGGGATATATTTTTCTATGTTCTCAAGCCATTTACGGTTTCGTTATCATTTCTGTGACCATCTTCTAGATGATCTTACAATGGACAAAAGCATGAGGACCTGTTTTTAGACTTTGTAGACATTTGTTAAATAACTTTAGCTGCCTCTTTCAGAATAAACAAACAATTTTACTTTTTCTAGATTTACTTTCTGTTCTCTTACTATTGTTATTGCTTTACTCAGAAACTTTTCTAATCAATATGTAGACATTCCTCCTAGGTAAAATTTGCTGTTAAGAGTGTTTCTGGGCTTGGTGCCTGTGGCTCAAGTGGCTAAGGCGCCAGCTACATACACCTAAGGTGGCAGGTTCGAATCCAGCCCAGGCCCACCAAACAACAATGACAGCTGCAATCCAAAAAATAGCCGGGCGCTGTGGCGGGCGCCTTTGGTCCCAGCTACTTGGGAGGCTGAGGCAGGAAACTTGCTTGAGCCCAGGAGTTGGAGGTTGCTGTGAGCTGTGATGCCACAGCACTCTGTCCAGGGCGACAGCTTGAGGCTCTGTCTCAATAAATAAATAAATAAATAAAAATAAAAAGAGTGCTTCTGTTGGCCAGGCATGGTAGTTTATGACCATAATCCCAGCACTTTGGGAGGCCAAGGTAAGAAGATTGCTTGAGGCCAGGAGTTCAAGACCAGCCTGGGCAACATATAGAAGAGACTCCCATCTCTAAAAGCAAAGTGTTTCAATTCAACTGAATATGTGGGAATCTCATGCCTTTTAAGACATAAAGAACCGGACACTGAGGTGGATAGAGCCAACTCTAGAGAAGGGGATGATCTTGGAGATCCTCATGTTAAGAGAAGTGTCCCTGTACTACTAGGGGCACTTAAAGCACAGGCTTTAGGAGAAATCAGTTAGCACCAGATTACACATGTGTCAATTCCTCTTTTGAAGACCTCTTTGAGGTTGTGACTTTTACATGATGAGAGGAAGCTACAGGAAGAAGTCTTGCCCTGGGGAAACAGAAAGAGACCCCAGAAACACTCCACTGTCTCAATTGTCTTCAGCGATCTGAACCCCAGCCTAAAAGGAACCCAATATTAGTCTGCTAAGAGACAGGGCCCTGGGCCTGTCTAACTGTCACGGACACTAGGAAATGACTGGAAGCCATTGGACCCCACTTCCCCCACACTTTCCACCCACTTCTTGGCTGTCAGGGCTTTGAGCTCATCAGGTTCAAGTCCGGGTTCATGTGGAAGATATAACAATATGTAGCAAGGACTTTATGCAAAGCATTAGAATAAGAAGAAAGGTCCAATTTGAGTGATGAATCCTATTTTCTGTATAAGGAATTTTTTTTTTTTTTTT
>NW_003852426.1:17646872-17650508 GCF_000181295.1 Otolemur garnettii
GGTTGGATTCGAACCTGCCACCTTAGGTGTATGTGGCTGGCGCCTTAGCCACTTGAGCCACAGGCGCCAAGCCATTTTTTTTTTTTTTTGAGACAGAGCCTCGAGCATGGAGAGATCTAAGAGGTCAGCACTAGCTAACCTGTGACAGAGAAGCTTTCTGAAAAAATAGAGAAGCAATTTCCCTTCTGAGTGGAAACCTTGATTGTGTATGTAGGCACGCCTACCCTGACTGCTTAATTTTCTTCAGAAAAAAAAAAAACCTTTACATATTTTCCTTTTCCCAACTCCTTTCAAATAATAACTTTAACAGTTATTAGCAGTCTGCTTCACTTGCCTCTAAAATAATGGTAACGCGATACAGAGTGTCATTTGTCATCAACAAGGGGAATGAAGAGTTGATTCCTCAGAATATTTATTATGCTTTTACTCTAGGCACAACACTGCCAGACCCTGGACATACAACCTGCAAGGAATGTCACGTCCTGCTCTTCCAAATCCACTAGAATAGTGTTTCTCTCCCGGGTTTTCATTATTGTTCTCGGAGGAATATTTTCAGATGTGAAATCCTATACCACAAATATAATGCATCTGCTTATGCGCCGGGTCTCTATCTATGCTTTTTATACATAGAAAGAGTAAGAATTTTTGCCACCCAAGAACAAGTTTTCACGCAGGGATGGGAGGCGATATTATCTGTGTTGTTCTAGGAAACAGATAGATGATAAGCAAATAACTAAGAAAAATAACTGGGGTAAAATAAAATGTAGGCAATAAGAGGGGCTATGGAATGCGGTGTGGTTACTTTAAACAGGAATATCCAGTTGCAGCCAGATGCATTGGCTCAAGTCTGTAATCTTAGCACTCTGGGAGGCCAAGGTGGCTTGTGGTTAAGAGTTTGAAACCTGCCTGAGAAAGAGCAAGAGCCCATTTGCACCAAAAATAGAAAAAGTAGTCGGGTGTGGTGCATACCTGTGTGCATACCTGTAGTATCAGCTACTCAGGAGGCTGAGGCAGAAGGACTGCCTGGCCTCAAGAGTTTAAAACTGTAGTGAGCTACGATGATGCTACTGGGGTGACTGAGTGAGCCCCTATCTTAAAAAAATAAAAAAAAGTCCAGTTGTTTTCACTGAATAAAACAGAGAAAGGGTATGGTTAACCTGCAGCCTCTCCTTATCTAGTTCCTCTCTGCCCCACTTGCACTGAGCATCCACACGCCTGGAGTTCACCATCCTGTAAGGATGCCCATAGCTTCCTGGTCCCAGCTCCCTGGAGCCCAGTGGCTTAAGTCTCCTACCTGCAACTTGAGAGGAAAGGAAGTATATGCAATTCGTGGAATATGGAGCACAAGTAACGTTTCCCTTCCTGATTTTCAAATTAATTCACATTAAGCCATGTACCTCCCTTACAAAAGCTCTATACCCCAAACAGGAGAGGTGCCAAAAGCCAGACATTTGAGGAACACAGTCTATTCAGTCACTTATTTTTGTGCAAGTCTGAATGGGTCATTGTTCCTTAGTAAGGACATCAGGCTATCGAAGATAAATTTAACTGGCCATGGCTGTGGTGGAACAAAGCATATATATTTGCATAATGCTCCTTCCATGTGGGTGAGTTCCAGCCACAGAGTGAAGGCAGCATAATTGAGTGCTGAAAGCAATATCATGCTCTGGTTCAGACCATGGGCTTTTGAATCCAGCCCACTGTCTGCAGGCAGACAGGTTACTGAATTACCCCAAGACCCAGTCTATCCATATGCAAAATGAGAACAAAGATGTTATCATACTGGATTGTTTAAAGGAACACAAAGTAATGTTTATGTAAACTATTTAGTATAATTCTTGGAGCATGATAAGCTCCCTATAAATAGTTTCTGAAAGCCAACCATGTTTTGCTTTCGTAATCCTCCCTAGTTTTGCCATTTTTTTAGAGTAAAAAGGTTAAAATCAAAGTATCTTGTCCCCCTGGTCTCTTCTTTTTTTCCAATTTTTTTTTTTTTTTTTTTGAGACAGAGCCTCAAGCTATTACCTGGGTAGAGTGTTCTGGTGTCACAGCTCACAGCAACCTCAAACTCATGGGTTTAAGCGATTCTCTTGCCTCAGCCTTCAGAGTAGCTGGGACTACAGGTGCCCACTACATCACCTGGCTATTTTTTGGTTGCAGTTGTCATTGTTTGGCAGGCCCAGGCTGCATTCGAACCCGCCAGCTCTGTTGTATGTGGCTGGCGCCTCGGCTGCTTGAGCTACAGGCGCCACCAAGCTGAATATGCCTTTTAATTACACCTGTCCTTTAATTACATTTATTGATTTTTTTTCTAACTCAATCAATTATTTTATTTTACCTTCTTAAACTATTGCTATTGGGTATTTTTTTTCCTTTTTTTTTTTTTATGAAGTTCCAAGCATAATTTGAGAGCTGAAGTGTTATTATACATCAGCAATAAATTCAGGTAATATCTGTCAACACAACCTTGACCCTAAGTTCCATCTATAAATGTAAGTTTTGCTACCCTTTATTCTGTACCAGGAGATGATGAATGAATACTGATGGATCTGCTAACTTTAGTCCTTCCAAAGTCTTATACAATTTAAATTCTAGAAAGTTGTAAATCAAACTCTCTGTCTCACCAATTCCTCCCTGAATCTGTCTCAGCTCTGAGATCCCTACCTTGGTCATTGGTATCACCATCTTCAAAATTATCTATGCTAATCTGATAATTTTCAGGGTCATCTCTTCTCAGGTACAATTTAATTTCTCACCATGTCTATGCAATATTTCTTTTCTTTTTTTTTTTTTGAGACAAAGCCTCAAGCTGTCCCCCTGGGTAGAGTGCTGTGGCATCACAGCTCACAGCAACCTACAACTCCTGGGCTCAAGAGAGTCTCCTGCCTCAGCCTCCCAAGTAGCTGGGACCACAGGTGCCTGCCACAATGCCTGGCTATTTTTTGGTTGCAGCCATCATTGTTGTTTGGCTGGCCCGGGCTGGATTCAAACCCACCACTTTAGGTGTATGTGGCTGGTGCCTTAGCCGCTTGAGCCACAGGCGCCGAGCCATATGCAATATTTCTGTTATGTGCTCCTATTTCTTTATTTTCTTTCCAAAACCTCAGTATATTTGTTCAAGAGAGGTGCTATTCCTGAATGCCAAATATATACCTGAACACAGTGTAAGAGACTTTGTCATGTTTTGGGTCACTAAACTTGTTTAAAAACCCTTCCTGTGTTTGGTAAGTTCCCCATGTTATAAGACCTGGCTCAAGGCAGAAACCAGGACTGTCTTTCTTAGCCTATTCAGTTAGAATGCAGGGATTCAGCCAGGAGCAGATGACACTTCTGTTGCAGTGGTTCTCAACCTTCCTAATGCCACAACCCTTTAATACAGTTCCTCATGTTGTGGTGAACCCCAACCATAAAATTATTTTTGTTGCTACTTCATAACTCTAATTTTTCTACTGTTGTGAATCGTAATGTAAATATCTGATATGCAGGCGGGTCTTAGGCGACCCCTGTGAAAAGGTTGTTCGACACCCAAAGGGGTTGCAACCCACAGGTTGAGAACCCCTGGTTTTGTGGGTCTTGATCCTTACACAATTTTAAGGGATTCTTTTTCTTTTCTTTTCTTTTCTTTTTTTTTTTTTT
>NW_003852426.1:17650570-17658309 GCF_000181295.1 Otolemur garnettii
TTTTTTTTTTTTTTTAAAGGCAACAAATTATGAACTTATAAATTTAAGTACTGGCCAGGCACAGTGGCTCAGAGATGTAATCCTAGTGCTTTGGGAGGCCCACACAGGAGGATGGCTTGAGCTCACAAGTTTGAGGTTGCAGTGAGCTATCATGACACCACTATACTCTAGCCTGGGTGTTAAGAGTAAGACTCTGCTGAAAGAGAGAGAGGAAAGAAGAGAAGGAGGGAAGGAGGGAAGAAAATTAGGTACCCAGTTTGAAAAAGAAAAAAACTCAAAGCTATAAATTTTAGAAAGCTAACCAGTACCACAAACATCACAAATCCAGAAAGGCAATACAATTTTTAAATTAATTTGCCTAATTCCACTCTAATATTTTTTCCTTTCTTTTCTTTCTTTCTTTTCTTTTCTTTCTTTTTTTTTTTTTTTTTTTTTTTTGAGACAGAGTCTGTTGCAGTAAGGGTCTCACAGAAAAGCGATGTTACTAAGAAGCAGACTTATTGAAATAATTGTGTTTTAAATAAGGGTGACCATCTGCTTGCTCAGACAAAATGGCAAGCTTTCTTTATTCGCTGTTGGTTTATATAGGCAATCTTGTGCATGTGCACTATACAGCAATGACCTCATTAATCCATTTAAACTTCTTATGACCACCCACTCTGTAAGTAGCTCCTCCCTGGTAATCTGATAATCCACCCAAAATACACCTTTAAACATAATCCTTTCAACATAACCCAGTTTAACATAACTTAATGAAGAACATGCTGTCAGTTGTTACTTTCTTTGTTCTTATCTGATGAAGCCTGAGGCTACAGGGGAAAGAGACGATCTGAATGTCTGTTCTACTGACCATGCCATTTGGAGGCAGTTACTTTGAATCTTTAAGCAAAGCATAGAGAAACTTCTTGGGCATACAGGAATTTGTGTGCAAACCTCTGCTCCCATGTAGGCCTAAGTCGGTGAGGGGGGGGCAGTTTGCTGGAGACTTTTATAAGGAATTCTCAGGCTGGACTTCTCAAAAGCCTTTCATGAGCCCAGATTTCACCTGTGCCATTAGATACCTGTATGCATTGGGTAAATTCCTCTTCTCTTGAGGTCCCTTAGCACATTTCCATTCCCAGACCTGCCAGCAAGGGATCTTCATCACTTACCACAGATCAGGAAAGGTTACTATCTGGCCAGTTTTCCAAAGGGTATCTGGCCAGTTTTCCAAAGGGCTTTTTCATTGGCCTTATGAAGTCCACCTTAATTCCTTAATGCAGTCTGGAAATGCTATTCCAGCCAGAGCCTTGGTCATGTTAGGCCCGCAACTAACCTGGCCACATGGGATTCTGCCTCAGTTTCTTAGAAGTATGCCTGCACAAAATCTTTTCACTGCTCTCTCTCAAATGGCTTTTTTGGCCAGAGGCATATAGGCGTTTTGCCTATAGAGTCTCAAACTGTTGCCCTGAGTAGAGGGCCATGGAATCATAATTGACAGCAACCTCCAACTCTTGGGATCAAGCGATCCTCTTACTTCAGTTTTTCCATTTTTTGTAGCGACAGGGTCTCGCTTTTGCTCCAGCTGGTCTTGAACTCATGAGCTCAAGCGATCCCTCTGCCTCGGCCTCCCAGAGTGCTAAGATTACAGGCATGAGCCACCACGCCTGGCCAATGTTTTTTCTTTATTGTTTTAACTATATACTCCTTGATTGCCAATTCACAGGAAACAATAATTTTGTAGTTTTTTTTTAATAAAAATAAAACAAGGATAATTTAATCTTTCCTTTGACATAGTTGTTCAAATTTTTTTAATGGTAAGTTTAGAAAAGTTCCTTTTACGTTTCACAACTCATGGTTGATAATATTGCATACCTTTAGTAACTGTAACAGAGAAAGGAGAGTTCCAATCATAATATTTCTTCTGCACATTTTACAAAAACATATAACAGACATTCCTGTAGCTCTCTCAGGTTCTTGGAAGGGGCCTGTGTAAGTGCTGGCTCCTGCAGCTGAAGATGTGTTAGCTTCAGGATACACCCATGTCCACGTACTCTTAGGCTTTACCAATCTGACATAATCATAAAAATTTCACTTTAGCCAGGCGTGGTGGCTCACACCTGTAATCCCAGCACTGTGGGAGGCTGAGGAGGGAGAATCGCTGGAGCTCAGGAGTTTGAGACTCCCTGAGTGAGAGTGAGACCCTGACTCATGAAAAAAATGGAAAAACCCAGCCAGGCACTGTGGTGAGCACCTGTAATCCCGGTGGCTTCAGGAGGCTGAGGGCAGTGGGATGTCCACAAGCTGAAGTCTGAGGTTACGGTGAGCTACCAAGCCACTGCACTCTGCTCAGGGGCACAGGGTGGGACTTTGTCTCACCAAAAAAAAAAAAAAAATTTCACTTCAGAAGTGAACAACCAGCTTGGTGCCTGTGGCTCAAGTGGCTAAGGTGCCAGCCACATACACCTAAGGTGGCGAGTTCAAATCCAGCCCGGACCCGGCAAAACAACAATGATGGCTGCAACCAAAAAATAGCCAGGCGTTGTGGTGGGCACCTGTGGTCCTAGCTACTTGGGAAGCTGAGGCAGGAGACTCACTTGAGCCCAGGAGTTGGAGATTGCTATGAGCTGTGATGCCACAGCACTCTACCCAAGGCAACAGCTTGAGGCTCTGTCCTTCCGACCCACCAAAAAAGAAGTGAACAACCCCAGGAAGCAGAAGCCATTGCAGTCTACCATGTCACAATGACAACAGAGGCCCCAGGTTTTCCATGACATTCTTGGTGAAATTCCTGGTGTGGGTGTGTAGTTACTGGTAGGGACTGCAAAGTCAGCACGTCCTCTCTCCTTGTGCAGCGCCCACAGTCTGACGCAGGCATGCATCCCAGCTACAGAGCCTCTGGGCCCTGTCTCCAGCCCTCCTGGAGATTTTATGAAGTACCAAATATCCTTGTTAAATTAACCTTGTTCTTCTGCCCGAATAGCTTGCCTAGCTTTGCTCTCTTTTCCAAAGGCCAGTTCAAATGTGACATTTCTTTCTAAGAGGCAATATTTCCTTCCCTAAAGCATGTTAACTATTTCTCCTTTTTGCTTTCCAGGTTGCCACAACAAATCCCTATATAAACATGTGGGATATGAATATGTTCTCCAGGGTTTAGGTTGGGGCTGAGGCATGATCAACCAGCCTGAGATGATGGAGCAATCCAAGGATGGGAAAGGGAATCCAAGCATAGCACACAGGTATCCAAAACCAGAAAACAAGCGTCCAAATACCAGAAAAGTCAGGGTGAAGGTCAATATACAAGCCCAGCTGACGGCAGAAGCCAGGGAGCCAAGACTTTGGATTAGTGAAAGGAGATGAAGGAAGAAGAGACTGAGAAAAAGCAAAGGGTAGTTCAAGATTCCACGTGACCATCCAGCCACTGGGTGGTGTGTATGAGGATTGGGTGGCCTTGAAAAGGAATAAAAGAAAGCTGGACATACTACAGCTCAGGCTATCATTAGCTCTTACTTGGGACACAGAGGCTTCTAACCTTCTTCCACCTTGTGTTCAGCCCTGCAGCATGTTCTTTATACACCCACACACCCACACACACACACACACACAAACATTTGGAGTCATCATTGCCCTACACACAAAAAAAGAAAAAATCAGCTGTGGCTCCCCATTGCCTAGAGAACGTCAGAGGACTCATTAGCCTGGCGTTTTTGACCCTCCTCATCTAGGTCAATCCATCTCTACAAGGTATTCCTCATTGGTTTTCTTGCACACTCGACTAGAGATGCAGTCATTTTGTTTACACACGTTTTATTTTCCTACATGTAGGCTGTTCTTCCTCCTGGGACGCCTCCCTGTCACATCTGAGCACATCCAGGTCACGCTATTTTCCAAAGCCTATTTCAAACGTCACATTTCTTCCTGAGCAGAATTCCTCCCCGTAAGCACATTAACTGTCTCCTGTTCCCATTCACTTTCCATGACACATTAGAGTTATTCAGGCACATATTTTTATTTCCTCTAAGAACCCGGGAGGTCACTGTGGGCAGAGTTCTTGGCACAGTGCCTTGTATATTATAGTTGCCCCAAATGGTATTGAATAAGGGATTAAATGAAGCAATTCTTGACACGTAATTGCTGGTAGAACCCAAAGCAGGTGATGGTGGCCAAAGGTATAGTAGGAAAAGCACAGGCTTTGCTATCAGACAAACAGGAGTTGGAGTTACAGCTCTGTCACTGACTGACAAAGAATCATATGACACATCGTATAATCACACAGGACCATTGGTAATATGGAGCTCAATCCTCATAGTGTAGAAGGACTTTGAGGATGAAGTAAGGTTTAGAGATACTAACTGAATGTTAGTGATCCCCCCCCCCCCATGTCTCCTCTTCTTCTCCTTTGGCGTCTCTGATTCCTTATGTTGTTTCTCATATGAGACCAGTTTTTTGGTCTGCTCTTCATCATCATTTTATAAAAATTGCTCTTAAAAATTCAAATATCAAGATATCCCCAGTGCATTCGGACTAGTTCACAAACTGCTGGAAATATTACTTGGTATTATATCAGCATGGTACTTCTATTTCTGTAACACAAGATAGCCACTTTGACAATTTTGAGGGGTTTTTTGTTGTTGTTGTTTGTTTTTTTGAGACAGAGCCTCAAGCTGTCACCCTGGGTAGAGTGCCGTTGCATCACAACTCACAGCAACCTCCAACTCCTGGGCTCAAGTGATTCTGCTGCCTCTGCCTCCCAAGTAGCTGGGACCACAGGCACCTGCCACAATGCCTGGCTATTTTTTGGTTGCAGTCATCATTGTTGTTTGGCGGGCCTGGGCTGGCTTCGAACCTGCCACCTCAGGTGTATGGGCTAGTGCCTTAGCCACTTGAGTCACAGGCACCGAGCCAATTTTGAGTTTTTGATTAACTAAAATCTTCAGATTTTTTAGAGCAAGCTGTCTCCAGATCTTATGCCCATTTTATTGATGAATGCAAATACTTCCATCAATCTCTGTCAAATTTCAACTAATTCACTTAAGGCCAGATTTTACCTTACCAAAATCACTTTCCATCCTAATATTAATAATCTTTAAAAACATTTGTGGGAGGATACAGGAGGGAACCTAAGTAATAACTTCAGACATTTGCCTTACTCTTACTTAATTGCAAAATAAACATCTCCCGCAGTGATCTGTAAGGCAGGCCTGCATTTGTGTCCACTCAGAGAAAAAAGGATGACATTTGCACTTTGCCTCTGCCAATTATAGCCACACAAGTAATTAAACTTCAACAAACTTAGTAACTGAATAATAGAAATATATTTTCTTAGAAATCACTTTAACAGAAAAGGGGGAAAATCACATTTTTAATATTTATCAAACAGGAAGAGCTTTCTTGTGCTTTAATTAAATGTTGTATTATTCCACCAACAACATGCTCCAAAAACTTTGATTAGCAACTAATACGTTTGCTGTATTGCAAAAATCTGAGAAGTTTAAGTTTATCAGATTCTATGCAGGTGGAATTATATTTTTCTTGGAGAACATATAAAGCAAGCAAAACAAGATAAGTTTGGAAGCTTTTTTTTTTTTTGAGACAGAGCCTCAAGCTGTCCTCCTGGGTAAAGTGCTTTGGCATCATAGCTCACAGCAACCTCCAACTCCTGGGCTCAAGCGAATCTCCTGCTTCACCCTCCCAAGTAGCCGGGACCACAGGCGCCCACCACAACGCCCGGCTATTTTTTGGTTGCAGCCGTCATTATTGTTTGGTGAGCCCCGGCTGGATTCAAACCCGCCACCTTAAGTGTATGTGGCTGGTGCCTTAGCCACTTGAGCCAAGGTGCCGAGCCAGTTTGGAAGCTTTTACTGGGGGTCTTCTCAATAACTTTTCCATACAGGAGTCATAAGTAATATTTTTTTGTTAGATATATTCTTGGGAGCCTCCTATTTTCCCTTAAGAAATGGACAGAACTCCAAATTTGTATATTGAAACCCAAACCCCAATTCCCCTCCCCACGTTTGGCCAAGTGATTCCTTCTTTTGTTCATCCACAACTGACAGGCACCTCTCCTCCTGTTTTTCATTAACACTAAGTGAACTAAGAGATGATAGAGCTATCCCTCTAACCCAGCGCCCTCCTGCTCTGCTGGCTTCTCTGCCAACATAACTTTCCGATCTCATATTTCTGGTCTACTATTGTCAAAGTTACATATGCTGTTTTGTATTGAGTTAACTTTAGTATATAAAAAAATAGTTACGATTTTGAACCTTTGCATTTTAGAGCTAGAACGAGTTTTAGTAATCACTTAGTCCGACTCTCTCATAGTGGACCCTGCTGCCTGCTGATTCCCTGTGTCAACTTCATTTTCACGGTCTTCTATGGGGCTGACTTGGCAGCAGAGACGATCTCATCATTTCAGAAATTCAAGACTCGGGTAATTAGCTAAGTGTCTACCATTTAGAATGGGTAAATTGTGTCTCCCCAAAATTCCTTTGTTGACATCCTAACCCCCTCCCAGCAACACCAACCAGCCCAGCAAGTTGAAAGTTGCACAAGTGAATCAGAAAGGATGCTGTCAAGTGTGTTTCGTCGAAGTGAACTAATAGACTACCACACAGCCTGTCTCAAAACATTTGGAGTGACCCACATATTTAAAGAGAAGGCCTTTAAAAAGGAAATTAAGGCTTGGCACCTGTGGCTCAAACGGCTAAGGCGCCAGCCACATACACCTGAGCTGGCAGATTCGAATCCAGCCTGGGCCCGCCAAACAATGCCGGCTGCAACCAAAAAATAGGCAGGCGTTGTGGCGGGTGCCTGTGGTCCCAGCTATTTGGGAGGTGGAGGCAGGAGACTCGCTTGAGCCCAGGAATTGGAGGTTGCTGTGAGTTGTGACGCCATAGCACTCTACCCAGGGCGACAGCTTGAGGCTCTGTCTCAAAAAAAATAAAATAAAATAAAGAGGAAATTAAGGGGAAATGAGGTAATTTGTGTGGGCCCTAGTCGATATGACTCGTATGCCTGTAGAAAGAAGAGATTAGGACAGGGATGTCCACTGAGAAAAGACCACAGGAAGACACAAGGAGGGGAGATGGCCATCCAAGGGGAGAAGCCCTAGAATAAAGCAACCCGCAGACACGTGACAGTCTGTGGCACTCTGTTAGGGCAGCCCGAGCGAACTAATATAATGGGATTGGGCATTGGAGTGAGTCCCAATTTGGACCAAGAAGGAAGAAAGTTTTCTGGGAAATCTCTGGGAAAGAATATTCTTTGTTTCACACAGAGTGCCAAAAGAGATACTGTTTCTTCTTCTCAATGTTGCAAGGTGGAGATGCAAAGCCTGTAAATTCTGAACTGTTTTGTCATCAAGAAGGATGCCACCCCTGCGGAGGAGCCAACACTCAGAGCTGGGCAAAGTCAGGAGCCTGGTGAAACAGGAACTAAAGTTGTTTGATTAAACTAACCTCAAAGTCTGCTCAATCTGGGACTTCCTGTTTCGTGAGCCCACAAATCTGAGTTTTTCAGGCCACAGAGAGCCAAGTGTTCTGCAACGTACAGCCTCTGTTGTATTTGATGCTGCCCACCACCTCATTTTACACAGAAAAACTGAGGCTGCCTCAAATTGAAGTGACTTTTCTGATGTATCAGAACATAGAGGCTTGGCGCCTATAGCTCAACCAGCTAAGGTGCCAGCCACGTACACCTAAGGTGGCAGGTTCGAATCCCCAGCCCGGACCTGCCAAACAACAATGATGGCTGCAACCAAA
>NW_003852426.1:17658456-17659899 GCF_000181295.1 Otolemur garnettii
TCAAAAAAAAAAAAAAAAAGAACATAGAGTAAATAATTCAAAACAATTCCCTTTCTTCAAAGATTGAGGGCATATACGTAATTGGTGGGAACATTAAGAGAATAGTTGTCTGTCAGTACCCATGGGGGATTGGTTCTAGTAACCTTCCCACCCCCACCCCCATGGATACCAAAATCTGAGACTGCTTGAGTCCCTTATATAAAATGGTATAGTATTTACATATAACCTAGCACATCCTCCTGGGTACTTTAAATCATTACCAGATTACTTGTAACACCTAATTCAATGCCTACATATATATCACTTATTTCACGTGGACTCAGCCTACTACTTAGAGCAAGGCAAATTCAAGTTTTGCATCTTGGATCTTTCTGAACTTTTCTTTTTGAATATTTCAGATTTGCAGTTGGTTGAATCCACAGGTGCAGAACCCACATAGAAGGAGGGTCTACCGTACAAGGACAGAGGTTTCATGAATAGGATGAAGAAAACATTCACTCTTATCCAATCAATCCAAGAAGGCTAATGTGAGGAGAACTGGAAATACAGTAGAACTTCCATAGTTGACCACCTTCCTACGCAGACCACCTCCTTAAGTTGACCTAATGTTCACAGACTGGACATGCACCACATGTATGTATCAGTACAGTAGGCCTAGTTACTTATGTTGACCACATCTGTATGTCGATCAATGTGTTACAGTCCCTTGGGTGGTCAACTTATCATACAGAAAAAGAGAAGAAAGATCTGAAAACTTGCGTCTCTTGTCAGTGAGTAAATCCCAGTATCCTTTTCCTCCAGCTTTATTTTTAGTCTGTTTAGTAGGGACTTTTTCCTACCTTTCATCATCGCTCCTATTTCTCTCACTGCCCTCTTGCTTAACCTGAGCAGTGTCAAACATTCTTCCACCTGGAAGTAGCCCATGTGACCTCTGCCTGGACTTGAATGACTCAGTTCTTATATTTATCTGCTCTTCCATTACCAGTAATGCATACTTACATCTTCAAAACAGCTTCTACATTTCTAAGTGCTCAAGACACATGTTTTACAAGAACATAGAATGCATTGCTCCCCCATAGAGAAAATTCACATTCACTATTTGGGGAAGTGGAATTTTATCTTGGTTAGCTACTTTAAACTTCTTGATGCTTCAAACTACTGTATCTCATGTATGTCAACATTTTTGTTCTGACACATGGAAAAGGTTACATTGAGATATTCTCATCTTATACATTCTTAGAGCATGCTTTGTGAATGAATTCTTTCTTTTAAATCTTGGCGAGATAAATTGTGAATAGGGATTATCCGTCAAATTTAAATATTGTTTTTTTAAAAACATGCTCTAAAGGGCAGCGCCTGTGGCTCAAAGGAGTAGGGTGCCAGCCCCATATGCCAGAGGTGGTGGGTTCAAACCCAGCCCCAGCCAAAAACTGCAAAAAAAAA
>NW_003852426.1:17659919-17665787 GCF_000181295.1 Otolemur garnettii
AAAAAAAAAAAAATGCTCTAACTATAGACCCATATATAGATTGCCATGTATACATACACAGGGAAAATGGAAAATTATAGCAAAATATACCTTTATTTACAAAATATTTTTCTGCATGTTGTTATAGAAATACACATAAAAATTTTAAAATGTAAACTATAATGTGAGTTTTTAAATTTTTCTTACGTATGACAACATTGAGGACACCCTGTATAATGACAGCAAAGCAATCTCCTCAGAGGCTAGAACTGTGCCTGTCACATCATACAAAACAAACAAATATCCATTGACTAAATTAGACAGAACACTGGGATACACACTGCAAGTCACCTTTCAGATTTAATATTGAATCTTCAAAAATTCAAATTAATATCTATGATTAGCTATGTACATGGGGTGTTATTTGAACTTGTCAGTAATGACGGGATTGGACAGAGGGCACATCTGCTTTCATTCTGGACATTATGCCAAGAGCTCGGTTTTTAGCATACCATAATGCAAGGCACCTAATATCTTTTTCTTCCTGAGGATGGAAGGAGCAATTGGTTCATCTAAATTGCTGCTACACAGTCCTTTTTCACATGGAGACATAATTTTCTTGTCATCCTTCTGTATACTGTGACTCAATTCAATAAAATAATAAAATCAGTCTGAGTTTTTAGTTAACATGTAAAATATCACACTTTTGACTCCGGAAGTTTTCTGTGTTCACTGTGGGAACACATTCCTGAGTACATATTTAAGTGAAACAGAGGAGTTGAAAGACCTATACAGAGAGATGCTCATCAAAACCACCTTGAGAGTGGCTTGGCACCCATAGCACAGGGTTATGGCACCAGCCACATACACCAAGGGTGGTGGGTTCGAACCCAGCCCAGGCCAGCTAAACAACAAAGACAACTGCAACAAAAAATAGCCAGATGCTGTGGCAGTCACCTGTAGTCCCATGAACTGTGATGCCACGGCACTCTACTGAGGGCAACATAGCGAGACTCTGTCTCAACCCCCCCCTCAAAAAAAACCCAAACAAAACCCCCACCACCTTAAGATACCACCTTGCCTCAGTGAGAATGGTCCAAAAACACAAGGTCCCAAAGCAACAGTTGCTGGTCTGAGTGTGCAGAGGAAGGAACACTCATGCACTGTTGGTGGGACTACAAACCAGTACAGCCTCTATGGAAAGAAGAATGCAGACTCCTCAAAGTAGACCTACTCATTTGATCCAGCAATCTCATTATTAGGCATGTGCTCAGTTCATGATCACAAAGATGTGGAAACAACCCAATTGTTCCAATAAACTGTGGTACATGTATACCATATTCAGCCCTAAAAAAGGACTGTGCAGCAGAAATTTAGATGAACACCTGAATGGATTGATAAACTGTGGTACATGTATACCATGGAATACTATTCAGCCCTGAAAAAGATGGAGATTTTTGCATCCTTTGTAACAACCCGGATGTACTTATAGAAAATTTCCCTAAGTAAAATATCATAAGATTATAAAACAAATATTACATGTACTCAATACCAATTCAAAACTAGGAGATTAACAATCACTAACTCACATGAAAGAAAATATCACTTAATTCAAGAAGAGGGGAGGGAGGTTCAGTAGCTTCCCACCTAGTGGGTAAAATCCATAGATATATGGCACACTCCCTGGGCCTACAACACAGCTACAATTCTGATTTTAACCTTTCCTGTGTAAATTATATAATCTAATGGTTTGTACCCTTATATTAATCTGAAATTTAAAAAAATAAATTAAAAAAAAAAGACAAGGTACCCTTGTCCTAAGAAAAGCTGGAAATCATAGCTATCTACCTAACATTATCAAAGCTTGGAATTGAAAGACCTGTATAGTTCTATAGTAGAAAAATCTAAAGGGCGGCACCTGTAGCTCAAAGGTATAGGGACCAGCCCCATATGCTGGAGGTGGTGAGTTCAAACCCAGCCCCAGCCAAAAACTGCAAAAAAAAAAAAAAAAGAAAAATCTAAAAACTCATCCGAATGTGATGGTACACATATACATAGTCCCAGCGACTCAGGAGGCTGAGGCAAGAGGATTGCTTGAGCCCAGGAGTCTGAGGCTGCAGTGAGTGAGCTATGATAATGCTACATGATGCTACTGTACTCCATCTAGAGCAACAGATCAAGACCCTGTCTCATACCTTCAGGATGGGAAAAGATATTTGCATATTATGAATTAGACAAAAGTTTGATACCTAGGATTTACACAGAATTCAAATTAATCAACAACAACAAAAAAGAGCCAATAATTTATCACTGGGAGAAACACATGAAGAGAACCTTCTCTAAAGAAGACAGACATGGCTCAGCGCCTGTGGCTCAAGTGGCTAAGGTGCCTGCCATATACACCTAAAGGTGGAGGATTCAAATCCAGCCCGGCCCCACCAAAACAACAATGACGGCTGCAACCAAAAAATAGCCAGGCATTGTGGCGGGTGCCTGTGGTCTCAGCTACTTGGGAGGCTGAGGCAGGAGACTCGCTTGAGCCCAGGAGTTGGAGGTTGCTGTGAGCTGTAATGCCACAGCACTCTACCCAGGGGGACAGCTTGAGGCTGTGTCTCAAAAAAAAAAAAAAAAAAAGAAGTAGACAGACAAATGGGACTATGGTTAGGTGAGCAGCTAGCTGAGGGCCCATGGGGGCGAGACTGCATCCCAGGTGCATGAAGCTCCGAGACAGGTGATCCTTGGCGGGAGTGGGGGGCTCATGGGCAATACTAGAGGGAAAGACCCGATGGACTCCCTGAGTCATCCCAGGGCTGGGAGAGGTGGACAGGTCGGAGTCACCTCTGTTAGCCCTCAGCCCCTGGACAGCATTGGCCCTCTATTCCCTGCTGTTTTTCTCTATTTGAGCGTCGTCTTTTTAGACCAGCCCTAGGTCTGCCTTTAGCCAGAGTCCCGCTTCTTGGACTCATTGCTCTAGTCTTTGCCCTCCTGTCTTCTCAGAATCATTGATGTTATTAGGAAGAGGATTATAAACTGCTTCCTGTTTCCAATTCACTCGTCTCTAACTCCATTACCTTGCCCGGTATCATCTTTGAAGGTACATTTAGAGATTGCTTCTATGTGCCAGACATTGTGTTTACTTTGCTTAAATCTCACAGCAATACTTAAAGTAAACATCCCCCCATTTTGTACTTGAGAATTCTGTTTAAGTCTCATGAGAATAAGCCTCAGCGATTTTAAGCAACTTACTCGAAGTTAACACAGCTAAGTAAGTGGTGGAGTCAAGATTTAAAGTCCAGGCGTTTATCCAATGAGCTAGCTCTTTTCACTAGTCTCAAACTTGGGCTGAGTTATGAGTCACATTAGAAGCCTAGGACATAAACTTTTGCAGAGTTTTAATAGTTCCTTCTAAGTGTGAGCAAAGAATATAGTGCAGAATAATATGTGAACTCATACAAATTGCCAATTAGATGGAACAAACACCTAAAAAGTTTATTTTTTTCTTTTTTTGGAGGAGGGTGGTGTTGCCAGATAAAATACAGGATGCCCAGGGCGGCTCATGCCCAGTTCAGTGGGTAGGGCACTGGCCCCGTATACCAAGGGTGGTAAGTTCAAACATTGCCCCGGCCAAACTGCAAAAAAAAAATAGCCAGGCATTGTGGTGGGCACTTGTAGCCCCAGCTACTGGGAAGGCTGAGGCAAGAGAATCACCTAAGCCCAAGAGCTGGAGGTTGCTGTGTGCTGTGACGCAACAGCACTCTACCCAGGGTGACAAAGTGAGACTCGGTCTCTATAAAAAAAAAAAAACCAGGATTCCCAGTTAAATTTGAATTTCAGATGAACAATGAATACTTTTTAGTGTAAAAAATAAATGTGTCCCCCCAAAGAGGGCTTCTGTTGTGAGTAGCACATGTGGGGCAACTCAACTGCTCTTCATGTGGAAGCGACATCAAGACATTTCAAAAGTATAATTTTTTGGTATCTGGGCAGTTGGTGATCATTGATCCTGGTGTCTGTTAAAAAGGAAAAAAAATTAAAAAAAAATAAATATGACCCAAATATTGCATGGGTCATACAAAAAAGAAAGAAAGAAAGAAAGAAAGAAAGAAAGAAAGAAAGAAAGAAAGACAGACAAACAAATGGCTAACAAACATATGAAAAAATACTCATCATCTCTAATAATCAGAGAAAAGCAAATGAAAATTACTGAGATGTCACCTAAACCAGTGAGAATGAATGGCTCATATCTTAAAGTTTCAAAGCTGCAGATTCTGGCGTGGATGTGGAGGGAAGGGAACACTTGTACACTGCTGGTGGGACTTCAAACTAATATAACCTTTTTGGAAGGAAGTAGGGAAAATCCTCAAAGAACTCAAATTAGACCTCTCATTTGATCCTGCAATCCCATTACTGGGCATCTACAAAGAAAAGAAAAAAAATCCTTTTATCACAAGGACATTTGCACTAGACTGTTTATTGTTGCTCAATTTACAATCACCAAAACGTGGAAAAAATCTATCATTTCCAAAATGTGAAAATGCCCACCAATCCAGGAATAGATTAACAAACCATGGTATATGTATTCCATGGAATACTATTCATCCATTAAAAGAGATGGAGACTTTACATCTTTTGTATTAACCTGGGTTGAGGTGGAATGCATTCTTTTTAGTAAAGCATCACGAGAATGGAGAAGCAAGAATCCAATGTACTCAATTCTAATATGAAGGCAGTAGATGGCCTAATACATAGTGGAGGAACCAGGGAGTGGGAGATGGGTGGAGGGAGGGGGTTGGGGGAGTCACAGTGTATGGTACACCTCTTGCAGGCAGGACACAATTATAAGAGGGAATTTACCTAACAAATGCAATCAGTATAGCCTAATTCTTTGTACCATCAATGAATCCCAAACAATTAAAAAAAAAAAAGACCCATGGTTCGGTGCCCATAGCACAGTGGTTACGGCACTAGCCACATATACTGAGACTGGTGGGTTCAAACCTGGCCCAGGCCAGCTAAACAACAATGACAACTGCAACCAAAAAATATCTGGGCATTATAGCAGGTGCCTGTAGTCCCACAACGTCCCTACTTAGGAGGCTAACGGAAGAGAAACACTTAAGCCCAAGAGTTTCAGGTTGCTGTGAGCTGCGATGCTAGGGCACTCTACCGAGGGTGACATAGTGAGACTCTGTCTCAAAAAAAAAAAAGGACTCTGTCTCCAAAATTTTTTTTTTTATGTAATTAATTTAAAAAATCTGAAAACTTTAAAGTTTATTTTTAAAATTGATTTAGCATAGCCAAAATCTTGCTGCTATTTTCACTTTCATAGCTTGTATCCTTCTTATGAGTTAGATCATTTTTGTTGTTTGAATGACTTTAAAACTTGAATTGTTTGGGGGTTTAATATACTTATTACCTTAAAAATAGGACTGGCACTGTGTCCAATGTGTGCTCATTCCTTTGTGATGGTTGGCAACTTGAAATGGGAAAATTATCATTTTGTCTTTCTCCGATCTACTTGATCATTCACACTTCTATAGAAAATGAAGTCTATAAACTAGATATCTGTATTCTAGGAATCTGCAGTCCAGAATTTCTTAACTCTGGATCTAAATCCCCAAATAAACAGGACCCCAACTTTGAAAGTTAGCCAAGAATAGTCACTGGTGCCCAGGTTAGTTTTCTTTTTTAGTAGTACTCTATGTCTTCTTTCTTCATGCTAGAAACAAAAGAATTTCCTTAAAAAGCCAACTACTTGGCTCAGCACCTGTGGCTCAAGCGGCTAAGGTGCCAGCCACATACACCTAAGGTGGCGGGTTCGAATCCAGCCCTAGCCTGCCAAACAACAATGACGGCTGCAACCAAAAAATAGCTGGGCGTTGTGGCGGG
>NW_003852426.1:17666731-17668573 GCF_000181295.1 Otolemur garnettii
AAAAAAAAAAAAAAAAAGAAATCCTTGAAAGTACACACAAACTTTCCTGTAGACACTAGAGAATAGCACTTCAAATAAAATTTCCCTCCAGGAGCATGAAAAAAACAATGTGTCTCCAAGTTACTTTTTTTTTAATCTCTTCATTTGTAGTTTCCTTACCACCTACAGATCTGGGATTCAGTTCACATGCCGAAAGCAGTCTGCCAGGTCTTGTGACTCACAGACATATGAGCTTCTGCTGGAGCACAGGCAGATGGTTACAGACCTGATCTGTTTGCCTACTTTGTTCCGGGATTTCAAATATACCACCCCACTAGTTGTTGGAAAATGATGCCACTTGCATCTTTTAAACAAATGCTTGTAGATTCAAGGTAACTTTGAAAAAGGAAAGGGAACAAATCTTCAAATCAAAAAGCTACTTGACAGCAGCATGAAAGTGGAGGGTTTGCTTTCAGGGGTGGTCCGAGTCAGCGTTCTCACTCTCTCTATGGTCAGAATCGTTTCAAGGGCTCCTACAATGCACAGGTGCCAGGCCCCATCTCTGAAAGTTCTCAGTCACTGACCCAACAATTTCATTTCTGGAAGGGCAGCAGAAGATATTTTACAACTTTATAGACTGTTGTAATTTGTCCACATTTATAAATTTTCCTTTTAAATTAATTTGAAAAGCATTTGCCCTCACTTTGGTCTTTCCTCGTTCCACTATACTTGGCTAGTGGTTATAGTTTTTCTATGTACTCAAAATACTTACCCAACAAAACGCCCATGTGTAGTTTTTAATGTATTTAACTGGTATTATAAACACTTATGATAGATTAAAAATTCAGAAAATTGATTTGAAAGCCTGGCTCTGCCAGCACATGAACTTGGACAAGTTCTATAACCTCTCTAAGCCTCAGATTCATCAATTGTGAAATGGAGGCTTCAATAATGTACTTCTTGAGACTCTGGAAATATGATTCATGTGGTTTATAAAGTTGGGTGTTTAAAAATGTTTTTCAGCCATCATCCACTCTAACCCCCTTCCCAGCCCAACAATAGGTCATTTACAGCCTGTTGAATTCATCTATTCATATCACCTTTTCATGTAAATATATAGTTCTTTCATTTACAGATGTAGATAATTTCTGAACAGAGTATACCAGTCTGAACCCTAAGGCAAATAGGACTCATACAGGCTTCTTTCCAGTTTGCAAATGTTCTTTGATCCTCCTTTGTTAGCTTTTCCTCATCACCTGCCACTTCTATACCCATCTTTATTCACTGGTGTTTATTTATATGTAACCACAGCTTTCCAAGCTTCACAAAACTCAAATGATGTTTCAATAAATGGTGTGTTTTTAGATAAGAGACAGATGGATTTGGGGTACTCATGAGCCTTTGTTGTTGTTAATCATGCCATTTCATGCCTGCCAGGTACATAAACAGTCCAAGGACTGAACTGAAACAAGGAAACAGGTTGTAATAACCTAATATGTGGAGTGTGTTTGGAACTTTATAATTTTCCCATATATTCTGCTTGAAAATTATTTAGCATTCTCCTGCCAGCTCTGGAGAGGGTCTTTGTGGGGTAACCAGCAGCATCAGCATCATTTAGAGATCTGTTAGAAATCCAGAATCTCTCATAATTGCCAGGTCATGGAAGAAGCCCAAGAGCCCATCGATCCACGAATGGATCAACAAACTGTGGTACATGTACACCATGGAATACTATGCAGCCACAAGGAAAGATGGAGACTTTATGTCTTTCATGTTTACATGGATGGAGCTGGAAAATGTTCTTCTTAGCAAAGTATCTCAAGAATGGAAGAAAAAGTATCCAATGTACTCAGCCCTATTATG
>NW_003852426.1:17668738-17672643 GCF_000181295.1 Otolemur garnettii
AGAATATAAACATCTTAACACAATAACTAAGAAAATGACACAAAGACTATGTTAACCAGTTTGATGAAAATATTTCAAATTATATATAAAAACACCACACTGTACCCCATGATTGCATTAATGTACACAGCTATGATTTAATTTAAAAAATAATAAAAATAAAAATAAATCCAGAATCTCAATTTCCCCCTGCCCAATTGCTAAATCAGAATCTGCATTTTAATAACATTCTCAGGTAGTCTGTATGCAATATGCAGTTTGAGAAGCCCTAACCTAGGAAAAAGCAGTTAAGTCTTAACTCACCAACTGCAAAGGATTGCTGCTGACTGCTTTGAGATATTAATTTAACATTCAGAATAAGCTTATACTACATTTTCCTGGTGATGAACAATGCCAGCTAACTTTTAGTAACTTTGGAAGCACTGCATTTACTGGAACGAGAGTGGATGGAAGTATTTTCTCTTCACCACATTTGTTTCAAAAAATTTAGAAGATTTTACTACTCTAAAAATTCTCAATCCTGGCTCAGCGCCTATAGTTCAGCGACTAGGGCACCAGCCACATACATAGGAGTTGGCAGGTTTGACCCCAGCCCAGGCCTGCCAAACAACAATAATGACTACAACCAAAAAATAGCCAGGCATTGTGGCGGGCACCTGAAGTCCCAGCTACCCAGGAGTCTGAGGCAAGAGAATTGTTTAAGCCCAAGAGTTTGATGCCACAGCACTCTACTGAGGGTGACATAGTGAGACTCTGTCTTGAAAATAAATAAATATTTTCAATCTTATGCAAAACCATGGACTGCTTTCCAACTGGTAATACGGGCTATCAAGTTGTTAAAGAATCTGCTTATTGGCCGGGCATGGTGGCTCACACATGTAATTTAGCACTCTGGGAGGACAAGACAGATGGATTGCCTGATCTCAAGGGTTGGAGTCCAGCTTGAACAAGAGTGAGATCTCATCTCTAAAAATAGCCAGGCATTGTGGTAGGCGCCTGTAGTCCCAGCTACTTGGGAGGCTGAGACAAGAGAATCGCTTAAGCCCAAGGGTTTGAGGTTGCTGTGAGCTGTCACGCCATAGTACTCTACTGGGGGTGAAAAAGTGAGAGTCTGTCTCAAAACTATTCATTAGAAAGTTTATAGGATTGTGGTTAATGGAGCTCAGGTGAGTTTGTTCATTACTCTGTCACTTGGCTTAACATTCAGCTGAGACCCAGTAGGCGCAATGAAGTTTTTGATCAATATAGAGCTTTATGTCATTGTTAGTCATTGTTATATTCATACTCACAATGGATTGTTGGTTAAAAACCTAGAAACAAAAGAAACACTAATGGCAAAGTACATGATATCATAAGGATCATAAGTATGATAATTTTCCAAGTTGATCTCAGATTGATCCCCACCAGATCCATCAGAAGCAGTCATTAAATTAGTATATCCAAATGTATTGACTACTTCAAAAATCAAAGATAAATCCAGAACTATCAAGAGAATTACAGCCACTGTGACTTTTCACTTATTGGGCATGACTCCCAACACAATTGCCATTTGCAGGGAGGTACTTACAACTTCTATGATCTCATTATTTCCAAACAAAACACAAACAAAAACAGAGAAACTCATTTTCTCTTACTGGAAAATGTAACATTTCCAAAAATCAATTTAGTAAAGCATTTACTGACTTTTGATGCCATGACAGTTAAATTTTATCTACATCTTCTTAAGAGTCTCTGAAAATTAAGCATGATGTGTCTTCTAAAATTTATTTGTTCATAAGTAAAGCTTTCTTACATAATTAACCTGGTAATATATCTCTTATTCAATTGGAAAAGAGTGGAAAGTATTTATACAACCATTATAAAAGAAGATATGTTTTCTAATACAATATTAAATACTATGTCACCTGAAATAAAATATTCTAACTTAAAACATTTTCAGCATTTCATTTTTATTTCTAACAATCTCTACAGAGCTGTGGTTAATGGGCCCAGAAGAACTTATTACTCTGTCACTTAGCTTACCCTGTCTCTGTCACTCAGCTAAGAACAACATTTATCACAATGTCTGAGTAAAGTGAAAAGCTACACACTGGTGGGCAGCTCCTGTGGCTCAGTGGATAGAGTGCTGGCCCCATATACTGATGGTGGTGGGTTCAAATCCGGCCCCAGCCAAACTGCAACGAAAAATAGCCCAGCATTGTGGTGAGCACCTGTAGTCCCAGATATTCAGGAGGCTGAGGCAAAAGAATTGCCTAAGCTAAAGAGCTGGAGGGTGCTATGAGCTGTAATGCCACAGTACTCTACCGAGGACGACAGAGTAAGACTCTGTCTCTAAAAAAAAAAAAAAAAAACTACATACTGGTGTCAGAGAAATGATAACTTCGGTATAACTGACTTCGTGTGTAACCTTTAAAGCAGAGATACCAATAGTTATTATGTTATGGACCCTGAGATAAAAATGGTTACTTTACACAAGTATAGAGTGCTTATTATGTGTCAGACAACATTAAGGGTTAAAAAATATCAATTCACAAAAAAATATATGTATCAATTCATTTGATTCTCAAAGGAACATCATAAGATATGTACTGTTATTATAGCCACATTATAAATGAGATAACCAAGGCACAGGGAGGTCAAGGAAGTTGTCTAAGGTCACACAGCCGATAAGTGACTTAAGTGCCACCTAAAGTAGTGATAAGACACGTCTCATGGTCACAGCATCCTACTGTTCGGCTCTGCTAACTCAAACCAGTGCTCAAACTCCTTTCTGTGGCATTCTATTCTGTATACCCTACCTCACAGTGCCTCACACTTCAAAAGTAATTTTATTTGCCTGTAATTCACTGAAGTTCACATTCTTTAGTGCAATTATTTAGCCAGTTATTAAGAAAAATAGAAATCTGTTTTAAACTAATTCATACCAATATGTATTAAACAATGGATAGATTCTGGCTTGACAGTGGTCATTACTCCATAGCTTTTTCACAGTTTAAAGGAGACATCTGCTTTTTAAAGGAATTAATCTCAATTATAGTGGCTTTTGCATTTTAAAAGAGTTAACTTTTGGGATCCAGCAGTAGGGTTCTAGACCCCAAAAATCTAGCCTCAAACACAAAAAGCTCTGCTTGTCTATATGAAGTTGTACATAAAATTTCATTTGGGAAAATCCAATAGGCCCAATGATCTTTCTGGCTCTTCTCTTCTCTGCTCTTCCATCAAACACATTCCATCTACCCACCTCCCCATAAAAAAGATCTTAAGGGCTCATAGAAGAGGCAGAACATCTCTGTGTGCAGTGAATTCAGGAAGAGATCCAGAAAGTAATTTTGAGCAGATGCATTAAGGCTCGGTAATCTGAACTCATACTCCAGAGGTGAACATTCTACAGGGAACGTTGCTAGGAACAGGATTATTCTGTTTGATACCTGGTGCCAACAGCCACATTTCCCAGTATCCTGGCCTCAAAAGGAGCTTTATTGATAATGCAAAACTTTTACACCAGGTGTTACAGCAACAGGAAAATCCCCAGCCTCTTGGATGTGGAGTCCACAGCAGCATTCCTCCGGTTACTCTTACTGAAGGCCTGAGTCACCGGGGGGCCTGAATTCCTCAGCCCTAGGCATGTGGCCCTTCTCCTGGTTCTTGCAGTTATTTCCTGTAAATGGTGAAGATTACATCTGACACAGAGTCTGCAACTTTGTCCTTTGCTGGAGTCACCTTTCTGCTTATGGGCCAGATCACTGCTTAAAGCAGTTTTTTCCTCCACACCCAGTAAATTCTTCAGGGAATCATGGGAGCATATGCAGATTTTTACAGGTAGTACTGGTATTATTGAGAGCAGCTGGAGGTGAATTGTTTTCTTGGGTTTTAGTCAGTGATTAACTTTTTTTTTTTTTTTTTTT
>NW_003852426.1:17672873-17674258 GCF_000181295.1 Otolemur garnettii
CACACTAAGTTACATACCCCTTTTCCTGATCGACCAATAGCCCGATAATAAGGGTCTAGCTATCATTGAGTCAATAATAAAGCACAAAATCCTACCCTCTCAGAAATCTCTCAATTGCCATAAAAGGGAAATCACCCGAAGTTCACCGAGATGCTGTCCTGTGGTGACCTAGGGGTTGAATAAGCTGTTCTTTGCTGATTCCATCAGCCCCTGGGAGTCCATAGCCAATTCAGTGACATGCACATAGTGGGATCAATAATACAATTGGAGTTACAGCTGTATTCCAAACACATTTCTCAGAAAGAAAGGCTCAGGTTATCATTTCTACTCAATTCGTACTGAGGTTTCACTTTACACTACTGAGAGGGAGAGTTGTATCTAGCATGTGTGTGCTGGTCTGCAGTAAAGCAGATTCAGTGAAGACCTGTGCCTATCATAAAGGTTTTACATGTGTTTAGTAGTAATTAAGTGCGTGTGGAACCAGCATTGCCTTCTCTTAAATTTCAGTTCCTCATTTCCACTGACTGCTCAGACTCTGCGATCTGAAAGACCATCTCCAACTATCAACCCACCCTGCATAAATCAGCTCACTGTCTTCCCCAGTTAGAGCGACACTTCCTCTGAACTTCCCATTTCTGCTCCCCACTTCTTGGTTTATAAATCTTTTTTCTAGGTTCTTGGGCTCAGAGTTATGTTTAATTTCTTCTCCAGAGTATTTACACAATTTAAGAGGTTTGATTTTACAAGATTATCCTATAGCACCGTTCCCCTTTTGGCAATATGCCTGTAACCTTGGAAGTGTCAACGGAGGCATTGTGGCTCCTGACTATGGCAGTTCAGTCCAACTGGTTAGCCTTATCCAAGGGATGGATAATTGAAAGCAATGATTTATTACAAAAGCCAGCCTTTGTTTGGGTTCAAACCTGGCCCCAGCCAAACTGCAACAAAAAAATAGCTGGGTGTTGGCGCCTATAGTCCCAGCTACTTGGGAGGCTGAGGCAAGAGAATCGCCTAAGCCCAGGAGTTGGAGGTTGCTGTGAGCTGTGACACCACAGCACTCTACCGAGGGCAATAAAGTGAGACTCTGTCTCAAAAAAAAAAAAAGTCAGCCTTTGTATACATATTAGCTAACTAACCACACTGAAATATGAGCAAGAATGTGACAAATAACAGCAAAATTCAAGGTAAAGAAAATACCTAAGTAACAGTAAAGATTATTTTTTAGCCTGTAAGTTATGGCAATAATATTATGAAACTGAATTCCAGGCTTGGTGCCTGCGGCTCAAGCGGCTAAGGTGCCAGCCAGCCACATATACCTGAGCTGGCGGGTTTGAATGTAGCCTGGGCCTGCCAAACAACAATGATGGCTGCAAACACAAATTAGC
>NW_003852426.1:17674543-17689483 GCF_000181295.1 Otolemur garnettii
AGACTCGCTTGAGCCCAGGAGTTGAGGGTTGCTGTGAGCTGTAATGCCATGGCCCTCTACCCAGGGGGACAGCTTGAGGCTCTGTCTCAAAAAAAAAAAAGAAAAAAGAATTCCAGTAATTACCAATTACTGCTTCACCTAACTGTGATCTTCCTCACTGGACCAAACAGAAAAAACATTTTTTTTTTTTTGGCCGGGGCTGGGTTTGAACCCGCCACCTCTGGCATATGGGGCCAGTGCCCTACTCCTTTGACCCACAGGTGCTACCCCCAGAAAAAGCATTTATTTCAACAAATAGTAATGGATGTGGTTACTAAAGCCCAGGTGCGGACCACCAGTATCAAAATCATTGGAGATCATCTTTTAGTTTATTTGATTTTGCTTTGCCAGATTTTATTTAAAAGAATTCTTCAGTTATGAATAACCAGTACATGTGCAAGTTACATATTTCAGTAGTTTCAAAGGACCTACATTGAAAATAAAGGGTGCTTCCATCCCCACCCACAGCCACAATTCCCCTCCACAGCTGTATCCAACTGTACCAGTTTCTTCTATTTCCTTCTAGAAACATACCATATGTGTTTCTAGCAGACATCTTAGTTAATTTGTTTAGTATCCATTTCAGCCTCCTTCTAGTATTCTGTTCTGTATTGCAAAGACCAATGAGCTAAAAATAACATCTTCCAGACTCCATTATAACCACAGTTCCTGATGCAATTTAGTTTCCTCTAATCAGATGTGCTTGTAAACACTCTATTTTGAAATTGAGCTCTATGACGATTGAGACAGGGCAGGAGGCATCCATCTTGCTGGTGTAGATCACTGCAGAGGCCACGTGGTTCGTCTGTGCAGTATTGGGTTCTCATAAATCACAGGCAGTTTTTTGATAGTGTGGAAGTGATGTGTCTTCTGCAGACAATAGCTCTAATCACAGCCTCCAGATTCCATAGACACCTGATTTTAGCAGGAGTGTCAGTTCACTGGTTGCCTAGTCTTTGGAATGGCTTCTGAAAACTTAGCTACATCTAGTTAGTTATTCAGCCAACAGTTTTGAGGCCATTGAAACACATTTCTTTCTGCTTAACCTAGCTAGGGTAGATTGTTTTTCTGCAATTGAATCTTGATTTATAAATGGTATGTAAATAATACTTATGTTGCGGTAGACAGAATAATGGCCTCCCCAAATGTCCACATCCTAATCTCTAGAGTCTGTGAATATGCTATATTACACAACCAAAAGGAATTACAATGGACTTAATGTTGCTAATCAACTAATTTTAAAAAAGAAGCATATTCTAGATCAGTGGTTCTCAACATTCTTAATGCTGCGACCCTTTAATATAGTTCCTCATGTTGTGGTGACCCCCAACCATAAAATACATGAGGAACTGTATTAAAGGGTTGCAACATTAGGAAGGTTGAGAACCACTGTTCTACATTATTCAGGTGAGCCCAGTGGAATTATAAGGGTCTTTAAAAGTGGAAAGAGGGAGGCAGAAGAATAGAGTCAGTTGTAGGAAGACCTGACAACTGAACAATAATCAGAAAGGCATCGTTACTGGCTTCTTGCTCAGCCACTGACCTCTGATAAAATGAGCAGATACTTATCATTGCAGAATATGTGTAACAAAATGATCGTAGGAGCAATGGAGCAGGCAAAAGTGCTGAGAAATTATTGTTTCTGCTCTATAAGGTCAAACTTACAAATTCAACATCTAAATTTTTTTTCTTTTGGAGACAGAGTCTCACTTTTCAGCCCTTGATAGAATGCCATGGTGTCATAGCTCACAGCAACCTCAATCTTTTGGGCTCAAGTGATCCACTTGTATCAGCCTCCCGAGTAACTTGACAGGCATGTGTACACCACAATGACTGGTTCGTTTTTTTCTATTTTTAGTAGAGACAGGGTTTCACTCTTGCACAGGCTGATCTTGAACTCATGAACTCTAGCAATCCACTCACCTCAACCTCCCAGAGTGCTAAGATTACAGGCATGAGCCACTGAGCCTAGCCCAACTTCTAAAATTCTAAATAAAATTGAAATAATTTTAATACAAAATTCAGATTTATTCTGGTATGCTAGAAATTCAACCTATGATGGTACCATGTGGCTCTCATCATGAGTTCTGAAGAAAATTGATTTTAATACTAGACCAGTTGCAACTAAGCCAAAATGTGTTTGGTGTACTTTTAATGCTCAGCAAGATTTGGGAACCACTTATTCACTGACTATTTATGTGGGTCAAATTCTGGATAATCTGTAAGTAGAAAGATAAATGCCTGCTTACACAAGAATTACACAAGACAATTTATTAACTCTATTACCTGGTCTAGAGCTCATTTTTGATATTGACTTACTCTTTCTTGCAGGGGCAAGGCCCTTTTGTAATTCTAAACATTTAAAACATTTTATTTTCTGAGGATGAGTAATTAGAGTGAGGAGTGGGGTTTTGCACAATTTTGCATATTTAAACAGTGGGAAATGGGCTCAGCACCTGTGGCTCAAGTGGCTAAGGTGCCAACCACATACACTTAAGGTGGCGGGTTCGAATCTAGCCCAGGCCTGCCAAAACAACAATGACAGCTGCAACCAAAAAATAGGCGGGCATTGTGGTGGGCACCTGTGGTCTCAGCTACTTGGGAGGCTGAGGCAGGAGACTCGCTTGAGCCCAGGAGTTGGAGGTTGCTGTGAGCTGTGATGCCACAGCACTCTACCCAGGGGGACAGCTTGAGGCTCTGTCTCAAAAATAAATAAATAAATAAATAAACACTGGGAAATGATGAAATATAAACATAGGTATAGATAAATTAAAATCCAGAAATTGCTTAATTATATGAATTAAGTATCTCATAAAGGTAGCAATTAATAGGAGAAATATGGATTCCTGTTCTCACATTCTGAATTTGCTAGTTATTGAAGGGAAACAAACAAACCAGAATTCCAATCTTACTGCATGTACATTGAAATAAATCCAGATGTACCACAACATTCAGTGTAGAAAATAAACTCATGTGACTAGACGTTTTCTAGTTTGTGAAAATTCACCAAGTTGTATACTTACTTGTGTGTATACTTGTGTGATTATATATTAACCAATAATTTAAAACTAGTTAAAATGATAGACCATTTTTATAATTTTGAAAGGGGAAAGGTCTTTTAGTTGTAACATAAAACTCAAAAGTAATTACACAAATACTGATAAGTTTAATTACATGCACGTTTCAACTTTCTGAATGACATAAAAACGTCATAAAACATCAACAAACAAACATTAAATTGGGAAAACACATGAGGCAGGGTCGAACCAGGAAAAGAGAGACCACTCTGAGCTGGGAAAGTCTAATATAGAAATTGTTTTCAGGGTGATGGAAGATTTGGGAAGCCAAAAAGGGAGAAGGTAGACCCCTCAGAAGGTACCAACAGCAGGTGGTCTCTTTGCCCCTAACCTGGAATACAAAAGGGAAGATGTGATACTCTCAGCGCCAGAGCCGGCTAACCCCAAACCCTCTCTGGCCTTCTGATGGAAGCATTACAGTGAATGGTGGAGATGCTGCCTGAAGCGGTGGAAATGCCCTCGATTCTCCCTTCCTCTTGCTTTTTGTATCAGTGTCTTATTGTTGCTATAACGAATTCCCACATAGAAGCTGGATTAAAACAACACAAATTTTATTATTTCACAGTTCAAGAGATCAGAAATCTGAAATGGGATGTCAAGACTGCATGTCTTTCTGGAAGCTCTGGGGGAGCATGTTTCCACGGTTTTTCCAGTTTCTTGGAGTGGCCTGTCTTGTGCTGTGGCCCCTTCCCTCTATCTTCAAAATCAGACATGGCTGGTCAACTTCTTTTCACATTTCTCTGGTTCTCCTGTTTCTGGCTCCTTCTTCCACTTTTAAGGTCCCTTGTGATGACACTGGGCGCATTTGAAAAATCCAGCATCATCATATTTAAACGTCAGCTGATTTGGAAATGTAATTCCATCTAGAATGCGATTCCTCTTTGCCATGTTAATACAAGTTTAACATGTTTACAGGTTCCAGAGATTAGGAAGTTGGCATCTTTGGGGGAGCCACAATTCTGCCTTCCATAACTTCCCATCTCCTATCAGTGCCACTCATTGCCCAAATTTAGCTGGAAGCCAAGTGACTGTGACAGCAGTCTGCAGGGTCAGCATTCCACAGCCCTCACTTCCACCTCGCACATACCCGAGGGAAAGGCAGTAGTAGACCTGAGACCAAATGGGCACCCAGAAAAAATGATCTATATCCCTAGAATAAAGAGTTCTTAGAAATCAATGAGAAGTCGACCCACAAAAAAAAAAAAAAAATAAATGAGCCAGGGATATGGGTTGGCAGGCTGACAATTTTCAGGCAAAGACATGGGTGAAGATTTATAATATCCACTTTGACAACAGTATAGACTGTTGGAAGAGTGGTGAAAATTTTTGGAAGGTAGCTTGGCACAACCTAGTGAAAATGTAAATGTGTATGGCTTTTTGATTTAGCAATTCCACTTTTATGAAAAAATCTTATACCCACAAGTGTGCAAAATATATATATTATATATAATCTCTATATATACATCTTTGTGTGTGTGTATATATATGCATATATGTATATACACACACACAAAGATGTTACTGAGGCAGAGTTTATGACCAGAAAATAAACCAACCTGTAAATAATTCGTGAGTCTGTTAATAAAGGATTGTTCATGGGAGAATGTACCATTTGAAGGAATGAACTGATACGGAAACAGAATGCACTGGCATGGAAATATGTCTACTGCTAGGAAGAAAAAGTTAAGTTGCACACTGTTGTGTCTAATATAAACTATTTATATGTGAGAACATGAATAAAAACTCGAGTGAGTACAAATCAAACTGTTACTTAATGGTCATTCTGAGACGTGGGATTCTTTGGGACTTCGATATCTTATTTTACATATTTCTATATTATTTTTATTTTGTACAATAAGCAATTTTTACATAAAAAATTTTACATCAGAAGAAGAGTATAGGCTGGGCATGATAGATTACACCTGTAATTCTAACACTTTGGGAGGTGAAGGCAGGAAGATCACTTGGGACCAACAGTTTGAAAGTAGCCTGAGCAAGAACAAGACCTCTACAAAAAATAGAAAAATTGGCTCAGTGCCTGTGGCTCAAGCGGCTAAGGTGCCAGCCACATACACCTGAGCTGGCAGGTTCGAATCCAGCCTGGGCCC
This sequence comes from Otolemur garnettii, assembly GCF_000181295.1. Taxonomy (NCBI): domain Eukaryota; kingdom Metazoa; phylum Chordata; class Mammalia; order Primates; family Galagidae; genus Otolemur; species Otolemur garnettii. The sequence continues at coordinate 17,679,768 of NW_003852426.1, forward strand.
GCTAAACAATAATGACAGCTGCAACCAAAAAATAGCCAGGCGTTGTGGCAGGGGCCTGTAGTCCCAGCTACTTGGGAGGCAGAGGCAGGAGACTCGCTTGAGCCCAGGAGTTGGAGGTTGCTGTGAGCTGTGATGCCACAGCACTCTACCCAGGGGAATAGCTTGAGGCTCTGTCTCAAAAAAACCCAACAGGACTGTGGCTGTGGAAATGATCAAAGCTTCTATTTACTGTTCAAAGCTCTCCTTGTGAGACTGTTTATTGTGGAATTGTTTAAAACTTTGCTGTCTGAAAAAAAAACAAAAAATAGAAAAATAAGCCATGTATGCTGTGCATGCTAGTAAATCCCAGCTATCTGGGAGGCTGAGATGGAAGGCTCTTCCAAAATAAGAGTTTGAGGTTGCAGTGAGCTATGATGACACCACTGCACTCTATCCAGGGTGACAGAGTGAAAAAAGAAGAGTATAAAATTGTGGGATGTAGACTAATATATGTGTCTAATATAGGCCAAGCTTTTATTTATACTGGGTAAATTTTTTTTTTTTTTTAGAGACATAGTCTCACTTTGTTGCCCTCGGAGGAATGCTGTGACGTCACAGCTCACAGTAACCTCCAGCTCTTGGGCTTAGGTGATTCTCTTGCCTCAGCCTCTCCAGTAGCTGGGACTACAGGCACCTGCCACAATGCTCGGCTATTTTTTGTTGCAGTTTGGCCGGGATTGGGTTTGAACCCGCCACCCTTGGTATATGGGGTCGGTGCCCTACTCACGGAGCCACAGGCGCCGCCCTATACTAGGTAAATTTGATTTCAATTTATCACATCATTTAAGCTAAATTCACCCTGAGTCATGGACCAACCTTTTTTTCCTCTGCTGTACACTGGAGGTATATGACTTGTCTTGGGCCACACATTAAATGCACAAACAAACACTAATGAAAGCTGATTAGCAAAAAACAAACAAACAAAAAAGTTCTTGCATACTTTTCTTGATATAGATACCACCGATAAGAAAAAAAACCTGAACTAATCTGCATGAGGCCCATGGGCAGCAGGCTGGACACACCTAGAACATTCTCCCCTCAAAATGAATGAAGGAATGGTAAGTAAGAGGGATTTTCCCTCAGGCCTATTGCTGACTGATATTTCTCTCATTAAATTTGTTTAAATTAGGGACTTCCTCATTCTCAGGGTTCTCCCGGGGAATGAAACTGTCCTCTTGTACTTTCAATTCCTGTCTCTAACAAAGTGTCTGCCATAAAGTTTAATTCCTGTCTCTAACAAAGTGTCTGCCATAAAGTTTCTTTCCTTTTCATTTTGGTTTAAATAACATCCAAATGGCCCCTTAGTAACTAACACTTTCATGTGGAAAGAGAGATTAGTATGTGAACTAAACTTATGGTAGAGCTGGGGAATTCCTTTCAGGCTGTTTCTCTTGGTGTAGTATCATTTCCCTGGGTCTTGGAAAACTGCTGGTCTTTTAACTCTGATGTGAGGTGATCACAATATGTTTTCATTTTGTAAAGGTTTTATTCAATTGTTTATTTGAGTTCTAAAACATTCAGGGCATCTCTGAATCCTGGGTTCTCATTGATTTAAGGTTAAATTGCACACAGGTAGTGACTAGTTTCCTAACAAGCAGGTCATGACATTCTAACATGTTTTGGGCACAACTTTGTAGTGTTGTGTAACGGCCTAGATTTCTTCATTCTTTGTGCACTTTTTTAGGGGTGAGAGGTAAGTTCTGAAGAATCAAGTGGTGGTTTCATGGTGGAAACAGAACATGCATAAAAATATAAACATAAATATGTGTTTATGTGCAAAGAGGCCGGGCAGATTTCACTTGTCAGAGTGGCTGCTTAGATGTTGATTACAGGGTAGATAAGACCGGTTCAGCTATTCTTCCACACTATTAGCATTTATTTCAATACCCAGTAACTCTTAGAAAAATTATGACCTTGTAATAAATAGGATATATCTACTTTGAATATACTTCTTTAACTTTTTTGAGATAATGTATCTAAGAAAATTCAGGTATATAAAATCAACTTAAAATTAGTACTTTTAAGTACTAATCGTTTTAACAGGGATTGTCTTCACTAAAAAAAGTAATGGAGCACTTAGTTAAGCATTCATCATAGGCAATCACATGCTGGCCAATCATCTCCAGCAAGAGTTTATCACAGAGTGGGTTATCCTTCATTTGTGTCCAGACTTTTTTTCTTTTCTGCTGCACACTGGAAGAGTAAGAGTTAAATACATGAACACTAAATACACAACCAAAGAATGCTGATGAGCAAAAGAAAAGGTCCCTGTGTATAGTTTTCCTCGGTATTTGACACCACAGATGAGCCAAAAAGTCATCAAATAATCTGTGCCTGCCTGTGGCCCACAGCTGGGGGCAGCAGGTTAGACGCCCTTGATGTATAAAAAGAGGAATTTGACCCAATAGCCAAAGCAATAATTCTTTAATTTGAGGACATAGTGAAATAATTTTGCACTTTTTCTATTGTTGAATTTAACATGTAATTACTGAGAGCCATCTATGAACCGATAGCTGGTATGAATGTAAAGAGAAGTAGGACATGGTCTTAGTCTTCAAGGATATAATGCACTTAACAGGAAATGAAGGTTGTATGAAAATAATTATATAACAAAAGGAAATATCCTAGGTATATAGTTATAGGTGTAAGTTTCATGAGAAAGGAGGAAGTAACATTCAAGAGAACAGTCATGTAGGAGGGAGAATGGAGGAATAACATAGATGGTTTCTGATGTGCTATCCTGAAATTGACTTTCTTTCTCAGAACATAAGCTTCATGAGGGCAGGAACAGGGTCTCCTTTATCGCCTTTCACCACGCATCTACACAAGCACGTGGCATGGTATCCAGCACAGGGTAGGTCCTCAATGAATAAAGGACGGAAAATAAATCAGCATTGTCTGTGCCAGGCCCACTCCTAGTTGATTCTTATGACAAACCATTAGAGGAGGATTCCTTCTGTTCCCACGCCTACCGTTTTCTTTTTTCCTCCTTCTCTTTAAACAAAGAAAGATGAGAGGCTGAAGCAGGAGGATCAGTTGGACCCCGGAGTTCAAGGTTGCAGTGAGCTATGATGAGGCCACTGATCTCCAGTCTGGGGAACAGAGTGAGCCCTAAAATGGGAGGGGGCATCAGCAAGGGAATTAGCACTGAATAAGGCACAGGCTCTGCCATTTAATAACTATGTGATCTTAGGCAAGTTAATTACCCAGTCTGTTTCCTGCCCTTTAAAAAGGGGTGATAACATGACTACTCATAGCATGGTGATGAGGGTCATGTCATGTGAGGTGTATGAAGTGTTCAAGTCAGTGCCTGAGACTTAAAGTAGTCAGATGCTGTTAGCTGTTATTAATGTTGTTGATGCTAGTATTTTCAAACTAGAAATAACATTACCTACTTCACTGATTCATATTAGGAAATACATTGAGATTACATGCTTTTAGTGTGCAGCGAGCTTTTCCCCTTACAATCCTCTCAATTAGGTCCAAGATTATTCTGTGAAAATATATTGGTGGTGAAGTGGGGTTAGGAGATCAAAGAGGTTACCCATGTAGGGTTTGCTAAACTGGGTAAACTGGATTGACAATCTAAGAACAGTGTTAAAGAGTTAGGAAAGATGTGGTGTAAGATAAAGGGTGAGGAGCAAAGAAGTGAAACAAGAATGAGGAGTATAACCTAGGAAATTAAGAGGGGAAAAAGGTAGCCCAAGTTTAACCTTACAAGCTCAAATCAGAAGTGTAGTTGCTAAGGGGCAAAAGAGGGATTGGCGGGTTTCAAGGCTGCAGCAGTTGTGAAAAGAAGGTAGGCAGAGGGCACAGGGGACCGTTTAGAATGACCCAACTTCCCTGGCTATAGAGGTATTAGTAGAAGGCTCAGGGCTAAGGAGTTTCAAGTGCACTATGTCTTATCTGAGGTAGCCCTTAGCTATTTAAGTAAAGGCAGTTGTTCACCGAGTGGGTGGGGGACAGACAAGGAGGGTGAAATCTGCCATAAGCCACACAGAAAATGTGGCGTAGTTGTGGGAGTGGTGAGCCATGAACTAGGGACCAGCAAAACAGCACGGGAATTCTTAGGAACAAACAGGATTGGTTTATCAGCTTCTTTTGCTTTGGTAGGCACTTCACTCTGGGCATTGAAATGTCTTTACAGGCAGCTTAAAAGCTTCTAAGTCAGATGGGCTATAACCCTCATTGTCATCTGTGTAGTTAAGGAAGTTAAGTGGGGATATGAAATAAAGTTTCTACTTCTTGTTTCGAAAACAATTTATGGCTAGGTGAGCAGAAGCATAGGGATATAGCAATTTGATGAATGTGTTTTATAGTGTTGTATTAGGCCAGGGGCAGACTCGGGCAGATGGCGTTCAAGAGATAATGACTATAATCCTCACTGAGAGTTCCCTTGGGCTACTATTAAAAAACAAACAAACAAACAAAAAAACCCCAAAACTTCTTTGTAGGCCAGTGGTTAACGCCTGTAATCCTAGTACTCTGGGAGGCTAAGGTAGGAAGATCGCTTGAGCTCAGTTCAAGACCAGCTTCTCCTAGAAATAGAAAAACTAGCTGGGCATTGTAGCAGAGGGACACCTATAATACCATCTACATGAGAGGCTGATGATCCCTTGAGCTCAAGAGTTTGAGGTTGCTGTGAGCTATGACACCATGGTATTCTACCCAGGCAGAGGGAGACTGTCTCAAAAAAAAAAAACAAACAAAAAAGCAAAAATAAAAATCTTCTTTGTAATTTATATACATTCACTAGTAAAGGAAACACAGACTACCAAAATTTTTGTTTTCAAAAAGCTACCCTTTAGTAGAGTAACTTGTGAAATTTATCAGTATTACCGGATTCTTGGGTGACAGGTCACTTGTATTTACTGCTTAAAATTTGCAAATATTCAAATAAGAATATTGCACATGCATTACCAACATGAGAATGTGACCAGTTTGTTGATCTGTGCTATGTGGATTTTAAATGTAACTTCTCTGCAGTAAGGTGAGTTATATATAAATAAGAATAAGTTAAAACAGAGTTAAGTGTGTTTTAGCTTTCTTAGGTGGAAATCATATTTGAAGACAGGGCAGTTTGTATTTGCTGTGTTGAATCTCTCACAGTGCCCAGCATATGAAGTGCCTTGTATATTATTTGAAATGTTTATTAGTAAAAAATATATTTACTAATTGATTGAGGGTAGTGGGCACTTAATGCTTATTAAACCAAATAATTTTGTACCTAATTTTTTTGAGAAATGTATACATTTCCCTGTGACTATAGATGTAGTTAGAAAAGCAAGTCAGTTACTTAAAATCCTTCATTAATTGCCTGTAATATCTAGAAGAACTTAAATCATTTCCATGGCACATAGTGCCATCCTTGCTTTACTCTGGTCTTCTACGTTTGGTCCCCCTGAAAGACATATGGGCTTTGGATTGTACACCTGCCTGTTGTCCTAACCTTCCTTATCCGTATTGGGAAAATCCATTGTACCCCTAACTGGCTCCCAAACCTACCTCTCTTAAGAGCAGAGATGGTGTTTTCCATTTGTACATTTATGAACCAGCAGTAGTTCATTTATAACGTGTGATCAGTAAATGTCTGATTTAAATGAATGTGTGCTTATGATTGGAAATTATTAACATCATGCTATGTTTATAATTTGCCTGATAGTTAAAACATGCAAATGTGTTTGTCACTTGGGATTATTTAAAATACCTTCCAAGGAGCTAGCTTAAACATTTTGGGAGGGTAATGCTTCTCGAAACATACTCCTTTGAGGGTCTATGAGGCTTCCATGACTTCAGCTCTGTGACATGAGCATACAAATAAAGTAACACCAGTAAAAAGGGGCTTGCAGTTGGCAAAGCAGTGATTCATTTAGATGGGGGCATCATGCTTTAAACTCTTTCTTAATGTGCAATAAAGAAAAGTGCTCAGAGAGGTCATGTGTCTGAGCACATCTCCCAAACTGCTAATGGAGTAATAGCATTTTGTTACAAGCTGATGGGTCACCAGTTTGAGCAGGGGGATTTTTTTCAGCTTCAGTGACCTTACTGTATAGGCATTGTGATCGAGATTATTATTTCCTGCAACTGTTTTCTAAAGAATTATTTTTAAAATTCAGGTTTTATACATTGATGTAATTTGTGCTTAAGTGTACAGTAACTTGGTCAAACCACAACAAAGCAATAAGAAAATTGTACAGGAAATCTTAGTACCTTGGAACTAAGACTGAGAAACAAAAAAGAATTAGTTGCTTGCAAGATTTGAGCTAGTTTAAAAATAACACAATTTAGTTAGCGTTTTTCTTTAACATATTCTTGTCAAATAGTTTTTATCAGCAGGAAAGAAAGTAGATGATCTTTTGAATGTAAATATCTTCTGATACATTCAAAAGAAAACTTTAGGAAGAAATTATGGCAGTTAAAAAAAATAATGCAGTTTATTATCAATTAGGTTGGCCTGAAATTGTGTCATTCACAGAGAGACTATAATGTTCTCTTTGATGCCAGAACAACATGGTCAATACTTAGAATAAACAAAGAACATATATAGTTAGAGTGGTATGAGGCCATTTGTCCTAGAATACAAAGAATAGTAAGGACAGATGGATTAACAAACCTAATTCAGTATAAAGCTAGCAATGAAAGAAAGGCAAAAAGTAAAAGACAATCTTTTTTTGTACACAGTCAGTATTCCCAGGCAGTCTCCTAGCCAAGTAGTAAAGCAGGCTCGACCCTTCCCAGATTAGACTTCAGGAGCATCCAGAGTGGTATGGCTGGAGACAGATGAAAAGATCTGAAGTTAAATTTATTATATATAGTTAAGTATAAAATTATTTTCTCACTAGCTTTTCCTTCACCCAACTGATAATTATTTCAGAGGAAAGCAATGTTTTGAGCTGAGTCAGGGCTAGCTATACAAAAATGTGTAAAATGGGTGGCACCTGTGGCTCAGTGGGAGAGTGTCAGTCCCATATATTGAGGGTGGCAGGTTTGAACCTGGCCAGGGCCAAACTGCAACAAAAAATAGCCAGGCATTGTGGCGGGCGCCTGTCATCCCAACTACTCCGGAGGCTGAGGCAAGAGAATCGCCTCAACCCAGGAGTTGGAGGTTGCTGTGAGCTGTGACACCACGGCATTCTACCAAGGGCGACAAAGTGAGACTGTGTCTCAAAAAACAAAACAAAACAAAACAAACAAAAATGTGTAAAACATACTGCCATACCTTGCAGGCCTCTTAAAGCTGGGGAGGTAAGACTTATAAGATGGAAAGAGCTTCATGGAATAATTAATAACCAAATTTACTTAGCATTCAAAGGTATAAAAAGGTTTTTAGATATTTTTATAAATTTAATAGTAGTACATTTCTAGATTTCATTCTTCCATTGGAATTTCCTTTGTTTCTGTCTTTGGAAGACAGCATTAAAATTTGAATTGTGATTACTTCTTAGCTTTACTTCAGTATTTCCAAACTTTCTTACAGGTTCTATTATGAGATAATTCAGATCCTGGAATTTGTAGCAAAGAACTGATGGTAAATGTTTTATCATGTCAGATTACGTGATGTGACCAAGAAATTATGGTCACCTTATCTACCTCTCACCTCCATTTCCTTATCATTCAATTGATAAAAACTTTAATCTGAATATATATTTGGAACATGTAGTTATATATATCATACAATATACAATCTGAAATTATACTTTCAAAGGTGATGTTATTGTCAAATCCTGTGGTCTTTTTATTCCTTGTTTGTTCTCCTTAATCTCCTCTTCAGTTCTATTCATTTTCTTTTCTTCTTTAAATATTAAGGATTGCAGGCTTCTTCAAATAGCTTATATTTTCCTTTGTCTTCTTTCATGAATCCTCTTTTTTTTTTTTTTTTTTTGAGACGGAGCCTCAAGCTATCCCCCTGGGTAGAGTGCCATGGCATCACGCTCACAGCAACCTCCAACTCCTGGGCTCAAGCGAGTCTCCTGCCTCAGCCTCCCAAGTAGCTGGGACTACAGGCGCCCGCCACAGCGCCTGGCCATTTGTTTTTTTTTTTTTTTTTTTTGGCTGCAGCCATCATTGTTGTTTGGCGGGCCCAGGATGGGGATACGAACCCGCCACCTTAGGTGTATGTGGCTGGCGCCTTAGCAGCTTGAGCCACAGGCGCCGAGCCCATGAATCCTCTTTTGCCTCTCACCAGACTCATTCTTCCAAATCTTAAAATGATCTACTTTCTTATGGGCTGCTTGAGCCACAGGTTTCTTAAAGGCTTAAGAATATTGTTTGCAATATACACCTCGACTCCTTACTTCTTCTAGGACTCCTCTATAATAAATTCCTCCCAATTAGTTCAATTCATACCTTCTCCCTGCAGCTTGCTTGCCTACAGATACTATTTTCCTTTAAATTCTCAAGCATTTGAGTCTCACTACCTCATACTGTTAATTTTGTGTTCATGGCTCACTTCTTTAGCTTTTTTTTTTTTTTTTTGGCTTCTCTGCTTGGTAGGGGACACTGAATATTAACAATAAATATTTGTTGGCTAAAAAAAGCACAAGTTCCATAACTTCAAAACAACACAGCCAATATCTCATCTAGGTGAGCATATTAAATTTTTTCCTTCTTTTTGGCTACTGCTTGTGACTTTGACAATTATTATTATAAAATTACCACATCCAATCTTTCTGGAAGTAATAAAAGAATTAAAAGATGGTTAAAGCAGGCCTAAGGAGACAGTGTGAATGAATACACAAGGTTACTACCAAGTGTCAGACAATGCTTTACACAACAAATTTTTTTCTGCCAACTCAAGAAATTGAAGTTCAGCAAGATTAGTTAATTTATCCAACGTACCACAAAAAGTAAATGGCTGGGCTGAATTTTAGAAACTCAGGTCGGCTAGGTTCCAAAGGACAAGAAAGACAGTTGTAATGTTGGAGGAATGTGAGAATGAAATGGCACGATTTCTTGAAAAAGCCCTAGACACAATATTTAGAGTTCAATAAAGGCTGCTCACACACACATCAGCTCAGGAACTGGGCCTAGCCAAATGGGGGGACGGGGTGGGCAGGAGAAGCTGGCTGGACTAACTGCACTTGCTTCTAACCCTAAGGCTCGTGTTTGACTGCAATAATCCTATGCCCTCCTTCACTGACTCTAGAAATAAATGCCTGGCAATATTTCAAATCAGGATGGTTATTTTTCTCTCCTGAGCAGATAAAAACCTAAATTATACTTTCAAAAGAAAAAAGGAAATTTAGAAAGCTGCCTTTAGCTGACAAGAAACTAAAATAACCCAATAATTTATTCCTGTAAAACCATTAATTTCACGTCTAGGGTTTTTTCCCCTATGACGAAGAACAAGGGCTTGTGATCCGTAAGGTACTTCACCAGGTAAACTGGGGTCCGAGCAACAGCTGGGCCTCCCTAGCAGGTTGCGATTACGCATTCTCGCCCTCCTTCTAGTCGCCTTTTCTCTTTTAGGGCCTCCAGAGGCTCAGTCAAAGTAACACTGCGTCGCCACTGCGGAAAGTGGGCCAACCCAAGCCTCACTTTGCCTATCAGCAAAAACCTTTTGAATCCATCTGAGGCGACAAACCAGACAAAACGCGCAAGCCAGGTGTTCCGAACCTCGGGGGAAAGACAAACCACAGCTTCTCTCCACTCTTTCCTCAACCGCTCGCCGCACCTGG
>NW_003852426.1:17689518-17698600 GCF_000181295.1 Otolemur garnettii
TACCCGGCACCAGCCAGGGTGCCGGGGTGAGAGCCAGACCGCGGCGGGGGCGGGGCGGGGCTGGGCAGGGAGAACGAGGGCGTTCTCGCGAGATTTGCCTCCTCCCGGGCCCGGCCCTCCGCACCTTCCCAGCCTCTCTGTTTGAGTCTCCACTACAGTCCTGGCCGTCGCGCTTTGAAACCGCTGACCCTGAGGGAGCGGCAAGGGGCGGGCTTCGCAGCTAGGCGGGCGCTCGGGGTTGGAGCCTGGGGCCGGCGTGAACCCGCAGGTCCCACCCCCCTGCGGGAGCGACTGGGGGTGGGAAAGTCGCGGTCTGGGCAGGCGGGGACGGTCCTCCCGCCGCCGTGGCTTCGGCAGAGGCGAGGCGTGAGCAGCAGCCGCCGCCTCTGCCTCACGGGCCGCACTTAAAGGGACTGGCGGGCGATTGCCGAGGGCGGATGGAGGCGCCTCCTCGCCCAGCCTGAACTCAGAAGGGGCGAGAGCGGAGCGCGGGGCCCGCCTCCTGCCGCAGGAGCTGCCGCGCAAGCCACAGGAGGAGCGGCGGGGACGCTGACTTCTCCCCGCGGGAGCCCCCAGCATGGGTAAGAGACCCCGGGGGCGCTTCCCGCCGCTGGCCCGGATCCGCCTGACCCGGGGAGCCCGAGCCGGGTTTCGGCCTTTGTGGGAGGTGCCGGGGCTTAGCTCTGCGCTGCAGCACTCTCCCCCGCCCCCCGCCCCTACCTCTCCTCTCTGCCCCTCCTCGCCGTACCTTCCACCTTGCTCTTCTCGCTGGGAAGTTGGTCCCAAGGCTCGGGGGTGCTTCCTATCGCGTTCCCTTCTCCACCTCTTTTCCTGTTCACCGAAAAAGGTGCGGGAATGGGGGTGGGGAGCCCGGCCACCTCGCCTCGCCTGTTGCCCAGCTAAAATCGGCCCCGACGTTCCTTCCCTTCCTCAGCCCCTTCCTTCTCTCCCCCTTCCCGTCGGATGGGGGAGGGTGAGCGAAAAACTTGACCTAGTAGCACTTTCAACTTCTTTATTTTGGGAGGCTTTGTATACATTGGGCTTGTAAGGATATGCATATATTTGGGGCGGGGGGAGTCAGAGAAGGCAATTTTTTCTTTTTCCGTGCTGACTCTCTCACCCACTCTTAAAGACAGAAGCTGAAGTATTTATTTTATTCCAGTTCTACAGACTAGGCTGGTGTGTTGGCACTTAAATCGTTCCATCTCCTGAGGACTGGGTTTGGGTTTGATAGGATTTCAGTGTTGAACTCTTTGAGGAGCAGTTTCCTGTTTGGAGTTAGACTTCCTTGCTGGAGAAGAAAAAAGTACAAGGTCTTATATGTTATTTACTATGTGTTTTAAAGTTTTGTTTGGAGTTAGAGAAAGCACAATATGTAGCAGCCTGTTTTGAAAAGGAGTTCTGTTAAGTAGTGTAACAATTGTTTTGATAACAATATTCAGTGTGGGCCAGGCATTAACTCCTTCAATCCTTTAAAAATTAAATACAGCTTAAGAATAGCTTAAAAAAAAGAATCAAATCTGTGCCACCGTAAGGCGGAGTGTTTTCTGTAAGAGTAAACCCAAGTTTGATTTTGTAAAGTAAATCAGGAGGTCCCTATCACTTTTTGCAGTTGAGAGTTGGTATTGTTTCTTATCAACAAACCATTACTAAAATTAATAATTCATGAAACTGACAAATGATTTAGAAGGAGAACAAATACAGAGTCTGCTGATGTGGCACCCTCTGCCCACGCGTTGTTTAGTGGGGGCTGCTTTGAGCATAGTGTTGGTAGACCTTTGCCTAGCTAGTCTCTTTTCTTAGGCTTTCTAATTTTATGCCTTCCACCTCCTTCCTGCTTTCAGGTAAGTTTTATACACAAAATGCTCTTGAACTCTGAAACAGTGAAATAAAACGTTTGCTATTTGGAACTTTCAAATTCCTTTCTAATGGATTAGTTGAGCTTAAGGATAATTGTGAGCTTATTTCTGTAAACATCAAATTGTAAAACCACTTTAACTGCTTTTGATGAAAATCATTCTATAGTTCTTTTATGTCTTAAATAGAAAGCAGAATATAACGAAACTTCTTTGGTTTGATATAGGGTCATCATTTGTGGCCCCAATTACTATTTTACCATGAGGATCTTTTGGATAACATATAGGGCTGTTGATCTAAATGTTCTTTTGCATTTTGAAACTATTTAAAATAAGTACTTTTTTTCCTGCTTTACTATTGGTTGTACTTGTAACTGTGATTAGTGTCTACATTCACCCTCCCATTCTACTAAAAGTTGGAAATTGTATTCAAATTTGTGATTCTGCATAGAAATATCAGTAGGCCTTAATCAGGCCATCTTTTGAGAAAAGTAAATGAATACCAATACTTGGACATTGGAATACCTATTTTGATTTGTTTAGAGGTATTTTCTTTGTGACTTGGTTCAGGTTCTGTAAGTTACCATACTGTTTTGGTAAATTTGACTACTCAGAATGTGTTTCAAAGGTCTGTTACTTGGGGGCATTTGCTGTTAATTTTTGAAAAGTATTTGTGAAAATTTCCCTGTGAATGTATGCTTTAAATTCATTGGTCATGTGATAATACAATTTTAAAGTTCATGTAAAGAGTTTACTCCTTGACATAAATCTCATTTGCTGGGTTTTGTTACCAGGCTGTCTTTATAGCTTATGATTTAAGATGCAGCCTAAAATACTTACATGGTTATTTATGTAAGTTGTCACAAAATGAAAAAATCCCAGATTTCTGTGAGATAACTTGGATCCCTTTTAAGTGATTGTTCTTAGATTTAGGTGGTACAGCTAGAAAGTTAAGAGCTGGGCTCTGGATGGGTCCTCTACTCGAGGTTACATTGTCACTTGTCGACCTACCAGCTGTGTCACTGAGCAAGTTATTTAACATTTCTGTGCTTTAGTTTCTGAATCCTCATAGATTGTTAGGAGGATTGAAAGAGTTAGAACATTGCCAGTGCTGGTGGTTATTATTTTAAAGTGATTTCCCTAATTTTTTTTTTTTTTTTTGAGATAGAGACTCAAGCTGTCTCCCTTTATATAGAGTGCCTTGGCATCATAGCTCACAGCAACCTCCAACTTGGGTTCAAGTGATCCTCTTCCCTCAGTTTTTTTATTTTAAGTAGAGATAGGGTTCTCTCTTTTTGCTTACGCTGGTCTCAAACTCATGAGCTCAAGCAATCCACCCGCATGGGCCTCCTAGAGATTTTTCCCCTAATTTTTGTGCCAACTCAGAAAAAAACTGAATACTCAGTTATTGACTTTTGTTAGACATACACTACTGTCTTTAAAGGATCAGTGGAATGAGATGATTTTGTACTAAGGCAGTTATTGAATTTTATGTAATATAACTGTGCAGAACAGGTAGATACTTCTCAGTATTGAGTGTATTGTGAGAAAGCCCAATATTAGTAACTTCTAGTTACTTAGAAAAAACCTTTAAGTGGGGTGAATATTAGCAGAGATTTATTTATTGTTTTAAGACAGAGTCTCACTTTGTCATCCTCAGTAGAATGCTGTGGTGTCATAGCTTACAGCAACCTCTAGCTCTTGGGCATAGGCGATTCTTTTGCCTCAGCCTCCTGAGTAGCTGGGACCACAGGTGCCCCCTACAACGCCTGGCTATTTTTTTGTTGCAGTTTGGCTGAGTTTGAACCCACCACCCTTGGTATATGGGGCCGGCACTCTACTCACTGAGCCACAGGTGCCACCCATTAGCAGAGATTTATTGGAATTTTACGTTAAACTGATGTTTTTAGTTGTCTACATTTGTTAAATGTTGCAGAATGCTTATCATCAAGAAATTTGAGGCATTTTCTATGTACAAGAATTTAAGGAGAGCTTTAGGTAGGTAGGCATACTGTGTTTCTGTTTTTTTTTTTTTTTTTTTTTTTTTTTTGAGACAGAGCCTCAAGCTGTCCCCCTGGGCAGAGTGCCGTGGCATTACAGCTCACAGCAACCTCCAACTCCTGGGCTCAAGCGAGTCTCCTGCCTCCGCCTCCCAAGTAGCTGGGACCACAGGCGCCCGCCACAATGCCCGGCTATTTTTTGGTTGCAGCCGTCATTGTTGTTTGGCGGGTCCGGGCTGGGGATTCGAACCCGCCACCTTAGGTGTACGTGGCTGGCGCCTTAGCCGGCTGAGCTATAGGCGCCGAGCCATATACTGTGTTTCTTATTCTGAAAATATAGACTGGCATTTTGGAGCAGAATAAGACAGAAAGTAAATGGCATAAAGTGTTACTATATGTGAATTTTTATTTTTGAAAAAAGTAAGCAGATTTTAAGAATAGAAATGCTCTTAGTTTTAGATAAGATTATGCTAGTTGATTACTCTAAGAAGCAACTCTCTTTTTCAAAAATTCATTATTCTAAATTGATATCTGACTTTAGATGTTGATCTAGTGTCAGGTATGGCTGTATTATAAATTTTTCCCTAAAACTTATTTATACAGTATTAGTCCTTTCCAAGTGGCTATACAGACTTGAATTTTATAATCTTTTAAATTTTATGTACCTTACATAGCTTTTTGTCATGAGCCTGTTTTCAGCTCATTTTCAAAACAGATGATTAGTGTGGGAGTCTGACTTCTAGTATCTGTTTTTAGTGCTTAATAGATTCCTTTTTGGTGGTGATTCAATGTTCATATGATTTGAAGGGAGTTACTATGTAGCATCTAATCACTACAGGTTTCTCCCTTAGAAAAATACAGCCATGTGTTACATAGTGACATTTTGGTCAACGATGTATCCAATATAAGGCAATAATGGAGCTAAAAAATTTCTATTGCCTAGTGATGTAGCTATTCCATTGTAGTCTTAGATGTTTGTGGTGATGCTTGTGTAAACAAACCTGCACTACCAGTTGTTTAAAAGTATAGCTCATACATTTATATACAGTACTTAATACTTGGTAGTTAACAACTGTGTTACTGATTTATATATTTACTGTACAATACTTTCTATTGTTATTTTAGAGTGTACTCCTACTAATATTAAAAGAGAGCCACTTGGGAGGCCAAGGTGGGTGGATTGCCTGAGCTTACAAGTTTGAGACCAGCCTGATCCAGAGTGAAACACTGTCTCTAAAAATAGCTGGGCTTTGTGGTGGGTGCCTGTAGTCCCAGCTACTTGGGAGGCAGAGACAAGAGGATCGCTTGAACCCAGCAGTTTAAGGTTACTGTGAGCACTAAGGGTGGCAAAGTGAGACTCTGTTTAAATTAAAAAAAAAAAAGAGGGAGAAAACTGTAAAAGAGCCTCAGACATGTCCCTCAGAAGGTATTCCAAAAGAAGGGCCATGCATGTTTCAGCCAGTGGGACAAAATGTGGCAGTAGAAGACAGTGATATTAATGATCCTGATCCTGTATAGGTCTAGGCTAATATGTGTGTGTGTTTTTAAACAAAAAAAATTTAAATAGAAAAAGCTTAAGGCTCGGCGCCTATAGCTCAACCGGCTAAGGCCCCAGCCACGTACACCTAAGGTGGCGGGTTCGAATCCCCAGCCTGGACCCGCCAAACAACAATGACGGCTGCAACCAAAAAACAACCGGGCGTTGTGGTGGGCGCCTGTGGTCCCAGCTACTTGGGAGGCGGAGGCAGGAGACTCACTTGAGCCCAGGAGTTGGAGGTTGCTGTGAGCTGTGATGCCATGGCACTCTGCCCAGGGGGACAGCTTGAGGCTCTGTCTCAAAAAAAAAAAAAAAAAAAAGAAAAAGCTTAAAGGATAAGGATATACAGAAAGGTAATATTTTTGTACAGCTGTACCATGTGGTTTGTGTTTTAACTAAGTTATTATAAAAGAGTTAAAAATATTAAAAAGTTGATAAACATGTTACAGTAAACTAATTTATTATTGAAGAAAGAAAATTTCTTTTTATAAACATGACATATACAATTTTTAAAAATAAATGTCACGTGTGATGTTTCTAAGGTCTACAATTGTGTATAGTAATGTCCTGGGCTTTCATATTCACTCATCATTTACTCTTTCACCTAGAACAACTCCAGCTTTATAAGCTCAGTTCATTTTAAGTGCCCTATACAGGTATACCATTTTTATCTGTTATAACTGTATTTTTTCCTGCACCTTTTCTATGTTTAAATACAGAGATACTTAACCATTGTGTTATGATTGCCTACATTAAGTACAGTAACATGCTGTGTAAGTTTGTAGCCTAGGGGCATTAGGCTCTACCATATAACCTAGGTGTATAGTAGGTTGTACAGTTTAATTTTGTGTATATCTGCTCTATGATGTTTGCCCGAGAACAGAATTGCCTAATAATGTATTTCTCAGAACAAATTCCCATCTTAAGTGACAATGACACAAACAGTTGCCACCAACATTAAGAGGAAGGTTCCATCACAAGATGACATCATCAAGGAAAGAAGCTGCAGATGAGTTTAACCTTTTGACTACAAAGAACTCTTAAAGGCATTCAAACAAGATGTTCTTTTGGTACATTTGTGAACTCTCTGGGGTCAAAGGGTTAATCAAGAAGTATTTGTTTTAATGTGAAGAATGTGATTAATAGCATAATAGGTACTAGGCACCTACCTAAAACTAAAGTTTTGGTGCCCAAAGAGTTTACAACATATTACTAGAAACACATTTAAAAAGAAAAATTTTATTTTCCTAGTAGTTTGGGAGGCCAAGGCAGGTGGATTACCTAAACTCAGGAGTTTGAGACCAGCCTGAGCAAGAGCCAGACTTCATCCTTACTAAAATAGCTGGGTGTAGGGGTGGGCGTTTGTAGTTACAGCTTTTCAGGAGGCTGAGGTAAGAGGATCACTTTAGCTCAGGAATTTGAGGTTGCTGTGAACTATGAGGGCACTCTACTCAGGGTTTTATACCCAAGGAAACTGAGTGAGGCTCTGTCTAAGGGGGGAAAAACAAAAACAAAAAAACCTTCCTTATAGCTCCTGGATTCTGATATAAATGCTCTTCCCTTTCCCTCTCCAGTTATTGATGAGTATCCTAATGTATTGAGATGGCTTATAGTGTTTTGGTAGGAAATACACTTAACATAATAGGAATAAAATTAAAAAGAGGGAATGTAGGATTTAAGGGGATCTGTTCCAATGCCTGAAGTGTTTACATGTAACAGAAACATATTGAAATTAGATTATAGATTCCTATACTGGAAGGCAAATAGGATTTCTTCATCTCTCAGTGGTTTGACCAGTGATGATATAGGGGTTTCTTGGCAGTAGCCAACATATTTTTTCCTCTTCTGGCAGTGAGTCTTTAAAATGAAGCAGGTCTTCACTTAAGCAGATGTTTTGAGATATGTCTGTTTACCTAACATATTAAAATTATCTTAGTGTCCCATCGTGGTCCAGTAACTGAGGAGGCCAGAAATTTACCTAACCTTTAGTCTGACTTTAATCACAAAAATGTCATTTCTAGAATATTTATCATGTTATTGTAATAACCAGGTGTCAGATTGTTTAGGATTATAAATGTGGAAGGTCATGTACTATATTTGTAAAATTGAGACCATATAGTTCTGCTTTAAAGTAGTATGTTTTTAGGAAACATAAAGTTGGTCTTTCAAATGTATACTATTTTACAGGGGTTTTCTCATTCCTTGTGTTAGAATTCTTCATTTCTAACCTTTATTTAGAAATGTATTCTAAGATCAAAGTTTTGTATTAGGTTTTAATTAAAATTCCTGTTCTGCTGTAGGAGGGTGTGCTTCTAGTATTTTGCCTTGCTATTTTGGTGTGTGTGTACACATATAAAATGAAGAATCCATTTTTACTAACCCACTAATTTGACTATTCTTACCAAACATATTTTAAAAAGCAGTTTAAAAAATTATCTCAAGTGATCAAAAATTGTTAAAATTTCAGTATTAGTGTCAAACGGTAATATAACAGTTATATTTCAAATTTCAGGGTAATCTCTTTTTCACAAAATTATTCTAAACTCTTATATAATTTATTTTCTACAAAAATCAGTTGAACTTATTATTACCTCATAGTTTAAAACCTAAGTAAAAACTTTGTAATTCCTTTCATTTCAAATATAAATAACCTTACTTGCGCTGAGCTCATTGATGCTAGAGACCACATCACTTATTTTTTTAAAAAAAATTTGTCAGCACTTTTAATGACTAGCAGAAAATTGGGAGCCTGCTAAGTATCCACTAAGTTTGATTAAGTAATACTCAAATTTGGAGTTACTGGGGAGTTTGTGTTGTTTGAATAATATAGACTTTAAATATATTGACATGTGTCCACCTAAACCATACTAACAAGATACTGCCTAATGCTGTGGTCCCCAACAACCCCCCCCCCCGACTGTTACCTGTTCCTGACACTAGGAACTGGGCTACAAGCCAGCACAGCTTCACCTGCGTTTAGAGCCTCTCCTCATCACTTGCATCACTGCCAGAGCTCTGCATCCTGTCAGCTAAGTGGCAGTAGATTTTCATAGGAGCTATAATCTGATTGTAGACTGTGCATACAAGAGATCTAGCTTGCATGGTCTTTATGAGAATCTTAATGAATGATGATCTGAGGTGGATATATAATGTACTCGAATCGTCCTCTCCTGCCACACCCATGGAAAAATTCTTTCCTGAAACTAACTATCCCTGGTGCCAAAAAAGTTGGGGACTACTGGCTTGATGGAATTACTGTTTCAAGTTGATGGCTGAGACCCAACTTTATTTAGAAATAGACGTTTTCATTCTGGCTGTAATTAAACTCTTTAATCCTGGCTCATTGAGGCTAGTTGTAAGTCCTTTTAGTAGAGAATCAGTAGTTAAGTATCTTGTCTGGTGGATCTGCTGATTATTAACTCCATGTATGTAAGTAAAAGGAAGGTTAGCTAAAATGGAAATGTTTCTAAGTGTTTCAGTTTGTCAAATTAAATAAATTTATGCACAAAGCCTTAATTTTTACCTTTAAAATATTTAAAATGAATATTGTTGAACAGGTATGGTGGCGCATGCCTGTAATCAGAGCATTCTGGGAGGCAGGGGCAAGAGGATCACTTGAGATTAGGAGTTCCAGATCGCGTTCAAGAGCATGAGACCCTGTTGCTACAAAAAAAAAAAAAAAAAAAAAA
>NW_003852426.1:17699310-17700843 GCF_000181295.1 Otolemur garnettii
TGATGCCATGGCACTCTGCCCAGGGGGACAGCTTGAGGCTCCGTCTCAAAAAAAAAAAAAAAAAAAATTGGTTTGGACTAACCACATTTCAAATGCTTGATTGTTACGTCTTCCTAGTGGTTACCAGCTGAACACTGCACTTTCAGAATGTAATATTTTATAGGTTTGTTATGAATCTCATGAGAGTATATATGAAAATATTTTAAAGTATTACACTATTTTATTAGATATTTTTGATGATTTATTGCAATTAACTTAAAGTATATTTTTTCATAAAACTCATTTTAGTGGACTGCATGTAAAAGACTTCATGTTTATTTCCTTGTTTCCTAAATAAAATGTAGTTTTGACCTACTTGTGTATTATAGGATTTGAAGCTTTTGAACCACATTTGCACTGTTATTTGGAAGTTTAAGTTGGCCTTAGTAATGAGTTGTTCTTTCAGCTTATATGTAGAGATAACGAGGATTTAAGTGATATTTCACAACTAAATGAATTCTATTGGTGAAGACATGAAAAGGAAAAAAATAATTTTTAGGGATATTAAAAAGTTCCCAGATTTACGTCCTTCATGTTCACATGGATGGAGCTGGAAAATGTTCTTCTGAGCAAAGTATCACAAGAATGGAAGAAAAAGTATCCAATGTACACAGCCCTCTTATAAAACTAATTTAGACCTTTTATATGTAAGCTATAACCTAATAACAGCCTAAGAATGGGGGGGGAGGGGGACGGGAGGGGAGGGAATGGGTGGAGGGAGGGATATTGGAGGGATCACTTCTGAGGTTTATCTTACAAGGGTACAAGTGAATCTTTCTAAGAGCAGAATGTGAACGTTTTAAAATAATAACTAAGAAAATGACACGAAGGCTATGTTAACCAGTTTGATGGAAGTGTTTCAGATTGTGTGTGAAAACCCCACACTGTACCCTAGAAGTGCATTAATGTACATAGTTACCATTCAATTAAAAAAAAAAAAGTTCCCAGAAAGGACATGGGGAAAACATTTCACAGTCCTGTCAGTTTTAAACATATAAAATTTTGCATGGACATCTGTGATGGAATTGTTCTGGGAAAATGGTTTATATCTTTGTGGGATTTTCAGTGAGGTCTGAAAAAATTTATTTGGAAAAAAGTTCCGAAGGACTGCTAAATAGTTTTTCCACATTCTAACATTTTTAGTTCTTTGGGTGCTTTGGAATGCTGAATGGGTGTATTGCTTGAGGCCAGGAGTTTGAGGCCAGTCTGGGAAGCACAACAAGACTTCATCTCTACAGAAAATAGAAAATTAGCTATATATGAGTTCCATGGCTGTGTGGTCCTGGCTACTTGGGAGACTGAAGTGGGAATTAGAGGCTATAGTGGGCTGTGATTGTGGCACTGTACTCCAGCCTGGGTGGCTTATCAAGACCTTGTCTCTTAATAAAAAAAAAAAAAAAGCAGTGGATAAGATGGATTTGATGTTGTACTGTAGATAATATACTTAGGTGTTGTCATTTAATGACTATAAATGCTTTGTGGACATTATCTCAT
>NW_003852426.1:17701507-17705070 GCF_000181295.1 Otolemur garnettii
AGATAAAAAAAAAAAAAAAAAAAAAAACAAAACAATGAAAATACATTGGGGCATTAGGAAGGTTGAGAACACTGCCCTAGAACAAGTACTTTTGTAGGATTATACTTGTTACATTGTTATTATATTATGAAATCTAAATTCATTGAAAATAAAAGTTAAAATAAGAATTTGTCTAGGCAGCATATTATCTTTCATTTCAATGCTAAAAATAGCTGTTGAGAAATAAAATCCATACTAATATACAATCAATATATAAACAACTAAATATTCATAAGAACAATAATACACTATTATAGTCCAGTCTGGGAGAGGGGTAGAGGGAAGCAGGAGGGGGATGGGGGAGAACATTTGGCAGAGGGAGGGAGGGCATCAGGCCAGATCTCACCTAATATACACATTGTGAGGGTGTATAACAGGCCCCCTGGGTGAGGGGCTCTTCTAGAAATGGAACTTTACTCTGGAAGTGAGAACAATGTAACCTAAATTTTACCCTCATATTAATTTGAATAAAGTTTAAAAAAAAAACCTTGACAGTTATTGCCAGATTTCCCTCCAAAATAGTTATTCTAGTTCATACTTTCATCCAACAATATGAGAGAGTCTTGGTCTCCTCAACAGTTCTCCCGGTCATCCACCAAACATTTTGATCTTTGCCAATCTGGTTTGTAAAGAATGATGTTTTAGTGTAGTTATAACTATAGTTAGATGAAAATCTGAATTTCTTTTGGAATAGAGAAGGTAGAGCAAGAAGTGCTTAGGAAGACAAACCAGTCCCTGGGCTAAAATCCCAACCCAAACATTAAAAAAAAAAGAAAAAGAAAAAGCTGTTTTCTCTGGCCACATAATTTTCTTTGTAATTTGAATTTAATAATTTTTTAATTATAAGAATTTAGGTTTGGGGGTTTTCTTGTATGTATATATTTATTTGCTACTTAGAAACATGGAGAAATTCAGATGATCACTTCAGTCATTTTCATGATGCTTAGCCTGCTAATTATAGTAGGTTCTTCCAATTGTCTATATAACTTAACTGTTTCTAAAGTCTATTTAGAAAGTAGGTGAAATTCCTTGATAGAAACTTTTTATTTTTGTAAGTTTAAAATTTCTTTGTATTGGATATTTTCCTAAGAGCATTTAGTGAATCTTGACTATGCTAGGCATTGTATTGAGCATTTAATCCCCACAAGAGCAGGAAGTAAAATATTATTATTTTTCTTCTTTGGGCTTCTGAATTGAAGTTGTTACTTGCCCAAGGTCATTACTCAAGGTCAGAGACAGGATGTGGAGGAAGCAGGATCAAACTTGCATTGGTCTGATTTGAAAGTATAGCCTCAATCATTTCTTAAAACATTTTGGGGAAGAGCATGAATGTTGAATTAAATAGAGCAAGTGATCTGTATTTTAATGACTATCATAGTGTGGTTTAGAAATAAAGAAATTAAATGTTTATCACCTAAAAATTGTCAGTCTGTATTATACTATGTTATATGTTTTGACAGGTATTTTCTCTTAGGAGACCTTCAAAAAATTTTAACTGTTAACACATTGGTTGTTTACTTATATATTCAATAGGTTTTTGTACTTTCTTTTTTGATCAGTTTTAGAAAACTTTATGACAAACGTTCATAAGGAATCTTTTTGGTCTCGCCTGAAACATGCTTAAAACTAATTTTTAGGGCTGGGCTCAGAAAAAATTAGCTAAGTGTTGGAGGTGCCTGTAGTCAAAGCTTCTCGGGGGCTGAGGCTGGAGGATTGCATGAAGCAGGGAGTTTGAGATTGCTGTGAGCGAGGCTAATGCCCTGGCCCTTTAGCCTGTGACTGACAACACCATGAGACTCTGTCTCAAAAAAAAAAAAAAAAAAAAAGAGAGAGAAAAAAAGATTAACTAAACACCCCTAAGTTTTAGTATGTTTTTGAAGTTAATAATGGGAATAAAAGTGAGGAATGAAGAATACTTAACTGAATTTTCCAACTTGTTTGCTGTTTTAGATTTTTGTGTTATTTTTGTTACTAAAATTTAGGGGGAAGCATTATCACATATTCACCCTCATTGTTTTTAGGACTAAGTCTTAAGTAATCAGTCTCTTCTAAAAAACTTTGATTAAGGTTATTTTTGTGAATATCTGCCACCTATTGGTCTAATTTAGTAACTTTAGAAGAGATATAATACTGTGTAACTATTTCCTTACATCAAATTCCTTTTATTCTCTTTGGATATGTGATAAGAATACATAGTACTATGCAAAACTTTGTACACTACTTAAAATACAAAGAGGAAGGGTGGGTTTTGTGTGTGATTTGTTCAGTCTTAATGATTTAGACTTACTTATCTCTATTGAAAAATTTGCAAGAAAAGCTGCTTATCAATTCTGTATTTAACAAGCTTGAGAAAATAAATGGGAGAAATTCCAGTATGTAGTTTGTTAAAACACTTTAGGAATGGTAGTGCACATTTTCATTAATAGTATTTTTACTAATGGATCTGGTAGCTAACTTTAGAGAACTTAAAAAATTAACTGTCGTTACTTAATGACATTAAAGAATGCTAGTCAATTTTATATTTTTCTGTTTATGGTAAGGAATAAATATTTAGCCCTAGAAATAAGTTTTGGTAAAGACTTCTGGTTTATAGTAAAATATTAATACTTAGTCCTGGAAATAAAAAGTAAAAACTTTTATATGTATAGATTTATTAGGAAATACAAGGTGGGGAAAACTATGAAGGTGCTTCTATCATATTGTTGATTCTTTGATAGTAAAGCTTATAATTGTTTTTGCTCTTACAGTCAAGTATATTTTTGTTAATTTTTATATAGCTTTCTATATTTTGTCATTTTCTTTAAATAAAAGTTAATGCTAAATGGTATAATATGTATGTACAGCCAGTGTGTATAGTATAGATAAGGTTAATGTCAACACACCTAATTTGATGCTGTTTCAATATTTGTCTATATATGTTGGCCAGAACTAAAACATTTCCAAATCAATGACCATACAACTTATACCTGTGTGGCATTTATGTGTAAATTGTTTATATTATTTTTTTGAAGTGATTTTTCATTATCAAAAGAATGGCATGTTAGGACAGGGTAATAGAAAATCTCTTCTGATACTGTCATCTATATTTTTGTGTGTGATAGTTTTAAAAGTTTCAGGATTTTAAGCTTTTTAAGCTTGATTTTCAGATACTCTCTTTTGCTGTTTAAATACTGATATGCAGGGGGAAGAAAGCAACAGTTTTTTAGTAGCAGGCTTGTTAAAAAATAACCCACAAAAATCCTCAACCAGATCTAAGCTAAGTAAAAATGTTATGATATTATGTTTGTACTTGCTACTTTTTTTTCCTCTACGGAGACAGGCTCTCCCTCTTTTGCCCAGGAGAGAGTTTAGTGTTGTGCTCCTGGTGAGCTGTGCAACCTCACTGTCCTGGTCCTCCTGCCCCTGCCACCCAAGTAGCTGGACTACAAGCACAAACCACTGTGCTTGGCTAATTTTTCTATTTTTTGTAGAGACAAGATCTTTTTTTTTTTTTTTTTTTTTTAGACGGAGCCTTAAGCTATCCC
>NW_003852426.1:17705162-17716837 GCF_000181295.1 Otolemur garnettii
GGTTGCAGCCATCATTGTTGTTTGGCGGGCCGGGCTGGGGATTTGAACCCGCCACCTTAGGTGTATGTGGCTGGCGCCTTAGCCGCTTGAGCCACAGGCGCCGAGCCTAGAGACAAGATCTTGATATTGCTTAGGCTGTTATTTTTTTTTTTTGTCTTTTTAAAATATTTTCAGAATTTACAGAATATTACAGGAGTACACATGTTTTGTTTACATAATTTGCTTTTGTACATTGTAAGTCAAAGTTAGAAGTGTGCTCTTCACCCAGAATGGGAGCACTATATCAGTTTGGTGTGAACTTACCTAGCTCCTTCCTCTTCCCTTCCACCTACTTGATTTCTGTTGGGTTTTACTTCTATATGTGCCCCAAAGTGTTGGTTGACTAGTTCCAGTTTAGTATTGAATACCTGTGATGTTTATCCATTCTTGCCATACTTCCCTTAAAAGAATGGCCTCCAGTTCCATCCTGGTTGTTACAAAAGATACTAGATCCCATGTTTTTTATGGCTGAGTAGTAGTACTCCATGGTAAATATATACAACATTTTCTTTTCTTTCCTTTTTTCTTTTTTTTTTTGAGATAGAGCCTCATTATATTGCCCTCAGTAGAGTGCTGTGGCATCACAGTTCACAATAACCTCAAACTCTAAGCCTTAAGCAATTCTCTTTGCCTCAGCCTCCCAAGTAGCTGGGACTACAGGCGACCACCACAACGCCCAGCTATTTTTTTGTTGTTGCAGTTGTTTTAGGTGGCTAGGGTAGGGTTTGAACCTGCCACCCTTGGTGCATGTGGCTAGTGCCGTAACCACTGTGCTACGGGTGCCAATCCTGTACAGCATTTTCTTAAGCCACTCATGTATTGATGGGCACTTGGGTTGTTTCCATATCTTTGTGAATTGTACTGCTGTAAACATTCAAGTTCAAGTGTCTTTTTGATAAAATGTCTTTTTTTTTCTTTGGGTAAATACCGAGTAATGGGGTTGCTGGATTCAATGGAAGATTACTTTTGGTTCTATGTGGCATCCCCATACTACTTCACATAGAAGGTATACTAGTTTGCATTCCCACCAATACTGAGTGTTCCTTTGTCTCCACATCCATGTCAGCACATGTTATTTGGGACTTTTTTGTAAGAGCCATTCTGGCTGGAGTTAGGTGATATCTCATTATAGTTTTGATTTTCATTTCCCTGATGATTAGAGATATTGAGTATTTTTTTCATGTGTTTGTTGGCCACTTGACTATCATCATTTGAAGTTTATCTTCATGTCTTTGCCCACATTTTAGTGGGGTTGCTTGATTTTTTTTCTTGCTGATATGCCTAAGTTCTTTGTAAATTCTGGTTATCGGCCTTTTATTGAATGTATATCATGCAAATATTTTTTTCCATTCCGTAGGTTATCTATTTACTCTATTGATTGGGTCCTTAGTTCTCCAGAGACTTTTTAATTTGATCGGGTCCTGTTTGTTATTGTTGTCGTTGCTATTGCTTTTGGGCTCTTTTTCACAAATTCTTTCCCAAAGGTGATTATCTATAAGAGTTTTTCTAACATTTTTGTTTTGTATTATTAATAGTTTCGTGCCTTAGGTTTAAGTCTGTTATCCATCATGAATTAATTTTTGTGAGTGGTGAGAGGTGGCAGATCCTATTTTAGTCTTTTATGTGTGGCTGTCCACTTTCCCCAGCATCATTTATTGAATAGAGATTCATTTCCCCAGTGTATGTTTTGGTCTGCCTTGTCCAAGATCAGATGGGAATATGGATGGTTTCATCTCTAGGTTCTCTGTTCTGATCCGTTGGTCTGTGTCTCTGTTTTTGTGCCAGTACCATGCTTTTGGTTACTCTAGCCTTATAGTATATAGCTTTGAAATCTGGTAAAATGATGCCTTCCCATTTGTCTCAGGCTGGTCTTTAACAAATCTCCAAGTGATCCTCTCCTCTTGCCTCCCAAAGTGCTAGAATTATAGGCCCCAGCCACTATACATGGCCTTGTACTTTTTTTTTTTTTAAAGAGACAGTGTCTCATTTTGTCGCCCTCGGTAGAGTGCTGTGGCATCACAGCTCACAGCAACCTCCAGCTCTTGGGCTTAGGCGATTCTCTTGCCTCAGCCTCCCAAGAAGCTGGGACTACAGGCGCCTGCCACAACTCCCGGCTACTTTTTTTGTTGCAGTTTTGCCGGGGCTGGGTTTGAACCTGTCACCCTCTGTATATGGGACCAGTGCCCTACTCACTGAGCCACAGGCTCCACCTTGTACATTTTTTTTTTAAAGCAAGAATTAAACTTCTGTAGTTTTCTTCATTTTAAATATTGTACTTCCCTTTACCTGATTTTAATCAAGATTTTCTTTTTTTTTTCTTTTGGGTTCATATAAATGATTTTATTTAATTAATTAATTTTTTGAGACAGAGCCTCAGCTGTCGCCCTGGGTAGAATGCCACGGCATCACAGCTCACAGCAACCTCCAACTCCTGGACTCAAGCGAGTCTCCTGCCTTCGCCTCCCAAGTAGCTGGGACTATAGGCACCTGCCACAATGCCCAGCTATTTTTTGGTTGCAGCTGTAATTGTTGTTTGGCGGGCCCAGGCTGGATTTGAACCCACCAGCTCAGGTGTATATGGCTGGTGACTTAGCTGCTTGAGCCACAGGCGCTGAGCTATATATGATTTTAATTGTTGTTTGTTGTAAATATTTACTTCTGTTTCCAATTTAGTTACTTTGAAATTTTGTTATTTTGTTTTAGGTTTAGAAATTTCTCTATGTAATTTTTATACTTATTTTTGTCTTAGTTCTTTTGGGCTGCTGTGATAACATACCTTAGACAGGCTAATTTATAAAAACAGCAATTTATTGCTTACAAGCTGGGAAGTCTGGAATCAAAGCAAATTTGGAGTCTGGTGAGGAGGGCACTGTCTGCTTGGTACCTTCTTCCTGACTACTTGGTCCCCAGATGGCGAATTTGGTTTCAACATAAGAATTTTGGGAGGACACAAACATTCAGAACATTTCTTTCTCTTTACTTTCTCCCTCTGTGTGTGTGTGTGTGTGTGTGTGTGTATTTTTAGTTCTCTTATTGAACTAGAATATATGGAATATGGTACGAAATGAAAATCTCTATGTAGACATTGTGCTAACTAAATAGGGTTTCAGACCTTGCCAGTATTGCGTTGATATTTTGGGCCAGTTAATTCTTTGTGGTGGGGGGACTGGATGACCTATCATTGGAGAATGCTTAGCAGCATCCCTGTCCTTTGCTCATTAAATTCCAATAGCATCCCCCACCTGTAACAACCAAAAACATCTCCAGACAGTGCCAAGTGTTCCCTTGGGGCACAATCATCCTGGTTGAGAACCGTAACCTTATCAATATGTATCAGTTACGAATATAGATGTTAGTCTGAATATAGATGTTACAATCTAATTACTATGAGAGAGGCTAAGTTGTTACCTTAGGCCCTAAGTCTATGTTTTCTTGCTCTCTGTTGACCCACTCTTTGAGAGCCACCACTTGTGACAGATAAGAGTCCATGTACTTTATAAATGTTTTTATACCCTGTATATCCTGTGGAGCATTTTTCAGAATGTACACATTTATTTCTTCAATTTAAACAAATAATACCCATTTCTTCATCTATTTGAGTTAGTAGAAAGGTTTTATTTAATTTGCTTTGGAGTTTACCAATTAGTGAGTTGTGAGTTTCCAAAATATGGACCATGCTAATTCTGAAAATGATGGCCTGCGTGCTAGTTGTATAGCAAATGCTTAAATTAATTAAGATTTTATTTAAACATTTTAGTAAATATAGTTGTTATATATTGTTTGGTGAATATCAGGTTTTTAGTATCTTATTTTTATCCAGTTAATAAGTTTATTGTATAAAAGTACTAAGGAAGGGGTTATAGCGCAGAAGACAGCCCTTTATTTCTGACACCAGCTGCAGTTTAGGGCTTCCTAAAACTGCCCTCATTTCAGATAATTTGTTAAGAACTCACTGAGGATCATTTAAGACCAACTTGGATAACAGCAGAATTCTATTTCTACAAAAAACAAACAAACAAAAAGAGTTTGTTGATGTGAAAGGATTCAGATTAAAATTAGCCTAGGAAAGAGAAACATGGGGCAGGGCCTAGGAGGATTCCAAACATGGAGCTTCCAATTCTCCTCTCCTTGTGGTGTCATGGAAAGCCTTAACTCCTCCCAGCAGTGCTGGGTGACACCACACACAGAATATTGGCAACCAGGAAAGCAGCTCACCTGAGCCTTCTTTCTTGTTCAGAGGTTTAGTTCAGGAGCTAGATAGTGGTTGACTTCCAGTGTGGCTCTAGCACTTCTGGAGATAGAGTTAATACTGGATGGCCTCAAACTCCCAACATAATCATATTGTTAGGTTTTTTGGTGTGGTTTCCAGGTAACAAAGGTCCCAAGGAACCACACAGTCCCTAGGTAAACAAGGACACTTTTCCTAGAGATCACCTCCCAGGAGATGAGGGCAGAGTCCATACCACTTTGGGGCAAGGTTAATTCTTTACTACACATGAAATAAAAAGGATATAATAAACAGCATCTCAGATCCCTTTGGCAGATATAATCTCTATTAGCATTTTAAATGTAGCTCTATAGACATTTTTTCTTTGCCTACTTTTGTTTCATAAAATATGTTGTTACTAAACATGTTTTATAATCTTTTTTATTTAATAATTTTATAAACCTAATTATGGATATGTTTAAAAGAGAAAGGATTTAACCTTATCATTTGGTTTTTTCCCTAAGGAAAATAAAATAGATTTTCTTTTGAATCAATAAACTTCTTAATTATAACACATACAATTGTGTATTAACATTTTTTGCTATAATATTGAACAAACCACTTTAATATTTGCTGCTTTTAAAAAAATTTTATCAAAGTAATACCTACCTGTATATGATTATATAAATATGAAAAATTTAATGATTTGTAATGAAAAACTGTATTTTCTTGCCTCATTGTTCTAGTCTTTTTTTTTGAGACAGGGCCTCAAGCTGTCACCCTGGGTAAAGTGCTGTAGCATCACAGCTCACAGCAACCTCCAACTCCTGGGCTCAAGTGATTCTCCTGCCTCAGCCTCCCAGGTAGCTGGCACTACAGGCGCTTGCCGCAGTGCCCAGCTATTTTTTGGTTGCAGCCATCATTGTTGTTTTTCTGGTGGGCCCCGGCTGGATTTGAACCTGCTAGCTCAGGTGTATGTGGCTGGTGCCTTCGCTGCTTGAGCCACAGGTGCCCAGCCTCATTGTTCTATTCTTATTCACCAGAGGGAAAACACTTTGAACTGTTTCAGTCTTTCTTGTTGCTTTTTTTTTTTTTTTTTGAGATAGAGTCTCACTCTGTCACCCTGGGTAGAGTATGGAGTGCTATGGCAACCTCAAACTCCTGGGCTCAAGCTATCCTCTTGCCTCAGCCTTTTGAAGAGTAGCTAGGACTACAGGCGCCCTCCACAATGCCCAGGTTGTTTCTCTATTTTTAGGAGACATGGGGTCTTTCTCTTGCTCAGGCTGGTCTCCAGTCAAGTGATCAACCCCTGCATTGGCCTCCCAGACTGCTAGGAGTATAGGTGTGAGCCCCCATTGCATTTTTATTTTTTGCCTTTCACGTTTCTAAATAATTATTTTAGTTTCTATTGCTGATTTTGACTTGATACTTTCATTTTATTGATAGAATAAAGAGATAGAATCTTACTCTGTTGCCCTGGGTAGAATGCCCTGGCATCATCATAACTCATAGCAGCCTCAATCTCTTGGGCTCAGGTGATCCTCTTGAACTCCTGAGCTCAAACAGTCCACCTGCCTCTGCCTCCCAAAGTGCTAGAATTATAGGTATGAGCCACCACATTGGTCTTACTTTTTATTTTTGAGACAGAGTCTCACTTTGTTGCCCAGGCTAGAGTGCCACGTCCTCAGCTTAGCTCACAGTAAGTAACCTCAACTCCTGGGCTCAAGCAGTGCTCACTCCTCAGCCTCCCAAGTAGCTGGGACTACAGGTGTGTGCTACCACACCCAGCTAATTTTTCTATATTTAGTAGTGATGGAGTCTTTTTGCTCAGGCTGGGCTCTCTTAACCTCTTGACCTAAAGCTCCTGACCTCAAGTGTCCCACATTTGTAAGCATAGTATAAAATTTCACAGTCTGTGTCCTATTCTGCTTTGTCCCTAGGTAACTCTTACAGCTTTTTGTCACCTGTTTAGGCTGTTTGTTCCTTAGATTTTTGCACAATTGGAATTTTAGCACTTTTTTACTTTCCGGGATTGGCTCCATTATTTTCTTGGATTTTGTGTCTTCCTCTGTTTAGCTTCATGTTTTTATTTTTCTAGGACTCAGAACTCCCTAAAAGCTGTTATAATCTTGGTTACAGTTGACTAAAGTGGGCTGGACACTATGGGTGACATGGGATTTCATATGTGGGAGTAATTTTCTTTGTACTTGCCTACTGATTTGGTAGAGTATTATAGTGACTTTCTACTTTTCTTCTTCTAGAGTCTTTTTTTTTTTGAGAGAGAGAGTCTTACTGTGTCACTCTGGGTAGAGTGCCTCGGCATCACAGCTCTTGGGCTCAACTTCAAACTCTTGGGCTTAAGTGATTCTCTTGCCTCAGCCTCCCAAGTAGCTGGGACTATAGGCTTCTGCCACAGTGCCCAACTATTTTTTCGTTGCAGCTGTCTTTATTATTTATCAGGCCCAGGCTGGGCTTGAACTGCCAGCTTCAGTGTATGTGGGCTCCACTGAGCTATGGGTGCCGAGCCCTTCTAGAATCTTTTATTGCTAATGAGAAGGCTTCTGGTATGATTCTTATTTTTTCTTTTTCTTTTCTTTTTTTTTTTTTTTAAGACAGAATCTCATTATGTTCCCCTTGGGAGAGTGCTGTGGCATCACAGCTTACAGCAACCTCAAACTTTTGGGCTTAAGCTATTCTCTTGCCTCAGAATCCCAAGTAGCTGGGACTACAGGTGCCTGTCACAACCCCTGGCTGTTTTTTGGTTGTAGTTGTCATTGTTGTTTAACAGGTCTGGGGCAGGTTTGAACCTGCCAGCCTAGGTGTAAGTGGTTGGCATCCTACCCGCTGAGCTATGGGCACTGAGCCAGATTCTCATTCTTCCATAGATAAATTTTTCATTTCATCTCAGAGCTTTCTAGTGCCTTTTCTTGTGAAATTTTACCTAGATGTGAATATTTGTTCATTGTATTGGGCTGTCACATACTTCTCTCTGTTTGAAGATTTGTTTCATTTAGTTTTGGATTATTTTCTTGTATTATTTTATTGTTAATTTCTCCATTCTTTTCTTTTCTTCTTGAATTCCTGTTAATTGGATGTTGGCTTGATTATGTCTTATCTTTGCTTTCATATTTTGTTTGTCTCTTTCTCTGTTTGCAAAGTTCCTGGATTTATTTCCTACTCTTCAAAAAATTATATTTTGGAGGATATAAACTTTCAAAGCTTTTTCACTTTTTCATTCCTTTTTTTCATAGCATTCTATTGTTTTATTAACTTTATTATAATCTCTTGAGGATATAAATTTGTCCATGTTGTTTTAAATTTTATTTTGAAATAATTACTAACTTATAGAAATTTTAGATATATAAGGTGGCCATTAAGTTTGTGTGTAACTTAAAATATTTGTGTGTAATTTAAAGTTATGCATGAATTTTATTCTTTTGTGGTGCAAAGAATCTTATCCCTGACCAATAAGTATCTTTTACCTGGATATTTTAGTATGTATTTTCCATAAACTAGTACTATTTCCTACATAATCGTATAGTCATAGAGTTGAAGAAATTAACACTGATTTATAACCTGTGTTGACTCATCGTTTCTCATTTTATTCAGTGGGGTATATATTCTGTTAATATCATTATTTTGAAGCTGTACTTGTCCTAGTTTGGCTGGTAGGAACCCTTTTGATAGCATTTTGTGTCTGATAACATGTCATTCTTTTGAGAACTTCTTTGCTTTCTGGCACAACTTGTTGTTTTGGGCTTATCTTGTACTTTTCGTGCCTAGCCCTGGAATTGGCTGTTTTCTCCAAAATTCCTGATTTCATTTTTGTAGAAAGTGATGTTTACTACATATAAGATCTTAGTGTTAGGTTTGCTTGTTGCCATTGAAGTTGTTGCTGGTTTCAGGTCCATTCAGAACAAGAAAGAGTGTGTTAGATGAATGAATGTGTGTAACTGTATGTGTAAATATATGTATGTATATATATATACATTCATATCTATATTTTTCTGTATTAAAGCCCATAAGTTCATGTTTATACCTCTTTGTTATAATTCACTATCACAGTATTGAATCTAGCTTGTTCCTTTTATAGGTTTGTAACTCTCTTCTCTGCTATAGAGAGAGTTGGCTCCCATTATTCTTAATGTATTTACTAACTTGATCATTCCACTTAGATGTAACAAATCTCTTATCTGTGCTTCACTTTCCACCCTTGCTCAGACATCCTCTTCTGCTCTGACTCCTCATTCTAGGTGTACTTTTTCAGCTTATCATAGTCTTTCATGATAAACTATATCTGCTTATACTTAAAATAAAATACTCAAAAAAATAAACAGCTGACTGGGAACTCCGTTTATGTCAGTAGGACTTAAGTTTTATTTTGGAATTACAGTTTAGGGGCTGCCCATTACTTTGGAGGACCTTTACATTTCTCAGTAGTCATTTCTTTGGGAAACCAGTATTCATCCATAGTAGCTGTGCTAGTTTTCCCAAACTTTTTTTTCCCCTCCCCCCCACTTTTTTTCTTTCTTCTTTCTTCTTGATAGATAGATAAACCTTATCTGGCTACCTAGCATTTTGTCTCATCAAATTATTGTAATTATAATGGGTATCAGTTATTCTATATGGAATAACTATATAGAGATTGAGTCAAAATTTCCCTATTTTCAGCCTTGCATTTCATATAAGTTCACCTTTTCTGAATTTCTGGCTGTTCTAAAGGTTCTGAAGAACAGATTGGTATCTCATTTATGGTTCTCTTAAGTTCTCTAGGGTGCTTCTTCTGGCTTTATCAGGTATGCATCCACTTTCAGAAATTTATAATTTCCTGCTGGCTTCCATACCGTGTTGGGATATTTTCAACTGTAAGTAGAAATCCTAATCCTATCTACAAATTAAGAAAAAGCTACTTCATGTAACAAGAAATCTGAAGGTGTTACAATTTTGGGTTGGTTAATCTGGCAGTTTATCTAGCAAAGATTTAGGATGTTTCCATCTCTGATTTCTTCCATCTTAATCATATTTTCATTCCAAATGCTTGCAGTTGTTTGGGGTATCACATCTTCTTTAAAAGACATCCAAAGTTTGCAGGAGGCCATTCCTTCCTTGTGTTTTGATTTTAAGATTCCCTGAATAAAGGTCAGAATTCATTCATCCCATACCTGTTTGAAAACAAGTTGCTCTGTGTGTATAATAATTGTTATGTATTTAGAATTACTGTAATCGGACTGTCTCTAGATCTTTGCATTATTTATCTCAGCACTTACTCAATCAGAGCCTGCATTTAAAAAAGATTTCCCAAATGACTTAATTAGTACTTGGTATTTGAGAAGTACTGATCCAGACTAGATTAAACCAGCTGTGTCTGAGAGAAGCTTCACTTAAAAGATACAGGTTTCCAAAATATCTGAACAAAGTTAAGGTTTTATGAGAAAGGAATGGGGGCGGACATTGTGGAAATGGCTCTTGGTTTGATATATGTCTGGCAATATTCTTGTTTTTGTGTTTTTTGTTGTAGTTGTATTTTCTTTTTTATCATTCTTGTCTGACATGAGGAAGAAAAGATAAATGGAGCTGTGGCTAGTTTGCTGTCTTCAGCAAGAAATCGGTTATTGCTTTTCTTTTATTGAACCTTGTAAAATATTAATTGTATACATATATGATATTCTATAATCTAAAACCCCTTCATTTCAGAGTCTCTTGGTTTGCTGTTCCATACAGATTGACACAATCTTAGCCCCTTAAAACAATACACATTTATTATTTTATAGTTTCTGTGGTTTAAGAGAGGCCATGGCTACCTGAGTCCTCTGCAAGGCTGAAACACGTGTGGGCCGGGGTTTTGTTCTCATGTGGGGCTCAACGGGGGAATAATCTGTTTTCAAACTCATGTGTTTATTGGCATTATAATCTTACGTAATCACATACAGTCCTTGATTTTTATCATATTCTATTGGTTAGAAGTTAGTCATAGGTCATATCTGTATTCTAGGAGAGGAAATTATAGAACGATGTGAATACCAGGAGGTGGAGATCATGGGGACCACTCCAGGGTCTGTCTGCTACAAAGGGTATACATTGGATTATAAGAACATCTGACGGCATGAATTATGCATTATTTCTTTTTAGACTCCCACTTACAAGCTATACTGTGTTCTATACTAAGGTATTTAAGAAATTTGCTAATGTAGCAAATATTTAAAATTATTGTGATAACCCTTGCTATCTTTTTAGTAATTAATTGGCATTGCTAAATAGATTAATTTTAAATTTCTTAATATGCTTATGGTATTTTGTAAATTAGATTTTAAATACTCTTCCCCCCCCCCCTTTTTTAGTTGACTATATTGTGGAGTATGACTATGATGCTGTACATGATGATGAATTAACTATTCGAGTTGGGGAAGTCATCAGGAATGTGAAAAAACTACAGGAGGAAGGATGGCTAGAAGGAGAATTAAATGGGAGAAGAGGAATGTTCCCTGATAATTTTGTAAAGGTAAATATTTCCAGTTAAATTTCTAGCTGTTGGTAGATAGAATTTAATCTTTAACTAAAATAGATACATTTTTAAAATTAAAATGTTTTAGATAAATTTTTACCCTTAAGAGAATAAGAATGTAAGTATCTCTGTAGTGGATGTCATTGTTACTTTGTATCCTACTGGATAATGTTGTGTGTGTTTGTATCCATTTGTGTGTATACTCCCTGTCTTCCTGTATTTTTAAAATAAAGAGTAGTTTGCATTTGGGTTGTATTTTGTAATTTTCAAAGCAGCTTTGCCGTATGCATTTTCATTTGAACTTGGATTCTTGTGAAGTAAGTTTGATAGGTAGTAGATCCATTTAAAATATGGTGACATTTAGATTGCGAGATTAAGTACTTTGTATACTGTTGAGTAGGCATAGAATCTGAATTGGAGTCTGGAACAATTGTCTCACATGTTTTCTTCTTTTCTAACAGAATATATTAGATCATACTTCTTGAGTTTCAGCATTACAGTAGTTATCTGCCAAAGTAGCAATTAATCTTTACCAAAGATTTGGCATTATAATCTTATGTAATCATATACAGTCCTTGATTTTTGTCAAGTTCCATTGGTTAGAAGTTAGTCATAGGTCATATCTGTATTCTAGGGGAGGGAATTACAGATGTGAATACCAGGAGGTGGAGATCATGGGGACCACTCCAGGGTCTGTCTGCTACAAAGGGTATACATTTGATTATAAGAACATCTGATGGCATGAATTATGCATTATTTCTTTTTAGATTAAATCTAAATCTATTGTAAGCTAGTAAAATTCTTAGTAATTTAGAGAAGAAAAAAGTGAATACTTGTATATTTATGCATCATTTATAATTGTCTTATTTTCTTTCAAAAATCCTTTATACTCTCCTTATTAGTTTTCTTTTTTTTTTTTTTTTTTTT
>NW_003852426.1:17717111-17727375 GCF_000181295.1 Otolemur garnettii
CCTGACCTCATTAGATTATGAGCTCTTATGGGAAGGTGTGTATCACATTTGCTTTTACAGATTGCACAGTACTTGTTAACAAGATCTTTAGTTAATATTTGTTCCCTGGGTAGATTTGTGATTTTTTTAATTGTAGTTTTACTTCCAAGTATGAACTCATAAATTATCTTTTGGCATCTAAGGTATCTATAGGGCTTCTAGGAACCCCTATAGATACCAAAATTTGTAGCTGCTCTGATCTCTTTTATAAAATAGCGTAGTACTACGTGTATATACATCCTTGTATTTACTTTAAATCATCTCTAGCTTATAATACCTAATTCAGTGTAAATGACATGTAAATAGTTACGCTATATTTTAAAATAATTGTGATATTTTATTGTTCTTTTTTGTTTTTGTTTTTTCCCAAGTATTTTTTTTAGTTGTTTTTCAAGAATCAGAAGAACACAAACTTCCCAAGTATTTTTGATCCACAGTTAATGAATCTGCAGATCTATAGCTTGGAGATAAGGAGGGCCAACTATATTTGATTATACAGGGTATTCCCAAAGTTAGTGTGCATTTTTAAAAATAGTGTGCACTGCACATGAACTTTATGGACACCCTGAATTGTAGGTATACCTTGGAGATATTGTGGGTTCAGTTTTGGACCACGGTAATAAAGCAAATATTGCTATAAAGTAAGTCACGTGAATATTTTGGTTTCATAGTGATATAAAAGTTAAATTTATACTGTATGTAGTCTATTAAATGTGTAATAACTTTAAGTCTAAAAAAATAATGTGCATACCTTGATTAAAAATACTTCATTTGCTAAAAAATGCTAATGATCATCTGAACCCTTAGCAAATCTTTCACATTCTTTTCACTGGTGGAGGATGTTGCCTTGATGTCAAGGGCTGCTGACTGATCAGGGTAATGTATGCTGAAGTTTAGAGTGGCTGTGGCAGTTACATAAATGGATGGTGAAGTTTGCCTCATCAATTTAATTTTTATTTACTTTTAACAAAAAATTTCTCTGTATCATGTGATACGGTTTAATAGCATTTTACTCACAGTAGAACGTCTTTTAGAATTGTGGAGTCAGTCCTGTCAAATCTGCCACTCCTTTATCAACTAAATATGTGTAATATTCTAAATCCTTTGTTGTCATTTTACCAATGTTCATAGCTTCTACACCAGGAGTAGATTTCATCATGAGAAGCCATCTTCTTTGTTCATCTATAAGAGGGAACCCCTCATCTGTTCAGATTTTTATCATGATGAAGCAATTTAGTCTCATCTTTAGGCTGTGCTTTTTTTTTTTTTTTAAATTTTGTTTTCAACTGGTTTTCACTCATCTTAGTTTGAAGTTTTTTTTTTTTTTTTAATTTATTTTTCTTTTCTTCCTTTAGTGGATTGTCTTGCCCTTAGCCTCCCAAGTAGCTGGGACTACAGGTGCCCGCCACAACGCCCGGCTTTTTTCCGGTCTCACTCTGGCTCACTCTGGCTCAGGATGGTCTCGAACCTCTGAGCTCAAGCAGTCCACCCGCCTCGTCCATCTACAGTGTTAGGATTACAGGCGTGAGCCACCATGTCCTGCCTAGGCTCCACTTCTAACACTAGTTCTCTTGCTATTTTCACCACGTCTGCAATTACTTCCTCCACCAAAGTCTTCAAATTGCCCCCCTCCCCAAAGTCATCCATGAGTGTTGGGATCAGCTTTTTCCAGTCTCTGGTTACTGTTGATATTGTGACCTCCTCCTGAGAATCATGCATATTCTTGATGGCATCTAGAATGATGAATCCTTTCTAGAAGGTTTTCAACTTACTTTGCCCAGCTCCATTAGAAGAATCACTATCTAGGGCAGCTATAGCCTTATGAAATATATTTCTTAAGTACTAAGAATTACAGATCAAAATTACTCCTTGTCGTGCTGCAGAATGGCTATTGTATGGCACAAAAGCAACATTAATGTCTGTATACATCTCCATTGGCGCTCATGGGTGACCAGATGCATTATCAGTGAGCACTAATATTTTGAAAGGAATCTTTTTTCCTGAGCAGTAGGTTTCAATATTAGACTTAAAAAATTTAGTAGATCCTGTGCTGCCATCCAGGCTTCGATGTTCTATTTCTAGAGCACAGACAGAATAGAGTTACCATAATTCGTAAGGGTCTTAGAATTTGCAGACTACTAAGTGAGGCATTTCATGGAGCTTTATTTCCTCTACGTATTGGCATTTCCAGGTAGTGGTTTTCTCCAGTACCTAGTTTGAGATACTAAGCAGTGAATTCACTGCCATATTGTTCTGCAAATTGTGAGGAACCCAGTCTACCTGGCTGATCTACCTGTTTTTCTCTACCTTTCAGAACTTTTTTGTTTATTTTTAAATATGTAACATCCAGAGATTATGACTGTACTTAAGAGAAATAGAGAAACATATAGTTCCTCTCTCCTAAGAAAATCCAGATGTGAGGCATTTTAAGGGATTATAATGTACGTCTTAAATAGTTGCTTATAAGTAAAGTTTATCCAGTCTAAGCCCTCACAATTATAAAAGTTTTTTCTTTTAGTGATGGTATAGGAATAGCTTTTTTCTTAAGCAGCTCTTACAAAGCCAGTGTTCAGAAAAATGTAATAATAGTTAACCATTTTTTTTTGTTGTTTATTTTAAAGACACAGGATTTTGGTCTGTTGCCCAGGCTGATGTACAGTGGTGTCATTATAGCTAACTGCATGCTCAAAGTCCTGACCTCCCGCAGTCCCCCCAAAGTGCTGGAATTGTAGGCAGAACCACAGCCTGTAATGTTAGTTACCTTAACAGAAGAATAGATATGCATTCCTTCTAACAGGTGTAATATGCATAGTTATTACCCACCTCCTCCCCCGCTTTTAAGTTATGACTAACTTCTTTTTTTTTTTTTTTTTTTTTTTTGAGATGGAGCCTCAAGCTATCCTCCCTGGGTAGAGTGCCATGGCATCACGCTCACAGCAACCTCCAACTCCTGGGCTCAAGCAAATCTCCTGCCTCAGCCTCCCAAGTAGCTGGGACTACAGGCGCCCGCCACAACGCCTGGCCATTTTTTTTGGTTGCAGCCATCATTGTTGTTTGGCGGGCCCGGGCTGGGGATTCGAACCCGCCACCTTAGGTGTATGTGGCTGGTGCCTTAGCTGCTTGAGCCACAGGCGCAGAGCCAAGTTATGACTAACTTCTGAAGGTTAAGATAACACGTTAGGTTTAAGGTTGCTTATCAGAACAGTTGACTAGTTGTAGGCATTTCCTGAATGTTGGACTCTGCTCACAGATGAGTTTCATGTAAAAGGGTGCAGAGTCTTATCACCTGAGGAGGTGGAGGAGGAAAAGGGGAGGAGCAATACCAAAGGTACATTTGGTAGTTAACTTTGCAGGTGTTGAGAAACAGAGTGTGGAGAAAGCAGAAAAATGTCAGTGCAGTGGTAATCAAAAGAGAAACTTAAAAATATTTTTATTTGTTGTACCTAAAGAGTATTAACAGGGATAGTGTTTGTGGATAGGGGACTTTATTCTGTGAATAGCAAAGCAGATTTCTTGTGAGCTCTTTAGAGATTCTGGAGGTGGTACAGCTTATTATATAGCGTATTTATTCTGATAATATTTTTACTTTGGTGCTTTAAAAAACAAATGGATATTTTCATAGAAGATGTCTCAGGTGCTGGTAAGTGAATTGCTAGTTACTTATATTTTTAAATTTAAAGTGAAATTTTGATCTTGTGATTTGAGAATGTGTTTTAGGCTTTTTGATACACATATAATAAGAAGGAAGAAAACAGAATTATTCACTACGCTATTTCAGGATGCTGACAAATCAGTCACAACCATTTGGATGTTTTTTCTTGGTTTTAACCTAAATTTCTAGCAAGCTTTTTCTTCATTTAGCAAAAGGATTTTTCAGAGAAC
This sequence comes from Otolemur garnettii, assembly GCF_000181295.1. Taxonomy (NCBI): domain Eukaryota; kingdom Metazoa; phylum Chordata; class Mammalia; order Primates; family Galagidae; genus Otolemur; species Otolemur garnettii. Next base: position 17,721,033 of record NW_003852426.1, read on the forward strand.
TAGTTTGAAAGCTTATATTTATTTAAATATGTTTGGTTTTAGTTTATTTCTAGATTCCATAGGTGAAATGCTTCAGTAGACATTAGGACTTTAAATGTATTTAAATTCTATTTTTAAATTTCTTTAAAGAAAAATTAAATAGCAATATGTGGAATAAGATGATCTCAGGTATATGTATATGACTACCTTGGAGAAGGGTTTTACTGATTTTTTTTTTAATGTTATCACATTCTTCTTTTGGAAGAATGCTAATTTAGGTTTTAATTCTGGTGATATTTCACTGTTTTCATAAGAAATGTTACTTAAATGAAGAAAACTACAATTCTGTTTTACGTGACCTTTTTTTTTTTTTAAAATCCTTTATGAAAACTGTTCTTTTGGATAGATCTCAGTGATGGTTTCAAATATTAAGAGATGTGTTGGTTGTTTTAGTAGAATAGTTCAGGAAGCTAGCTTTATAATAGTTCAATTAGGAAAGAACATTTGGTGTTTGATTTATTTTCATTAGTTGGAGACAGATTAAAGGAGAAAACAGTTCCGCAGATATCATGAGTATTAAATGGAAGAAAAGTTTACTTGCTAATTGGGAATTACAGTAAAAAAATTAAATGTTAATTAGCTTAACTGTAATTATTTCACTGTGTATTTGTGTATCAAATATAATAAACTTTAAGCAGTATAGAACCATCTATTATAACAAGTACTTTTCCTTCCTCCCTCCTTCCTTCCCTCTTTTCTTTCTTTCCCCCTCCCCTCCTCTCTCTCCCTGTCTCTGTCTTTCTCTGACAATTTCACTTTGTCACCCCTGGTAGAGTGCTGTGGCATCACAACTCACAGCAACCTCAAACTCTTGGGCTCAAGCAATTCTTTTGCCTCAGCCTTCCAAGTAGGTGGGACTATAGGCGCCTGCCACAAAGCCCTGTTAGTTTTAAACTTGTCTCGAACCTGTGGGCTCAGGCAGTCCACCCTCCTCAGCCTCCCAGAGTGCTAGGATTACAGGTGTGAGCTACTGTGCCTGGCCGTACTTTTCTTTCTTTATGATCCTCTCTCAGCCTCTTTGCATGTTTGGAAATTTGGTAGCTAGTTCTTTTTTTTTTTTTTTAAGAAAAAAAATTTTTTTTTAAAGAAAATCTTTTAAGGTGAATTATTGGTACCCTGTTTTCCCCTTTACATACTACGCTTAACACCATAAATGGAAATTTAGCACGTTATTTTATATAAACCATGTTAGTGTTTGCCTTAGACTTAATCTAGAAAATTAAATTATATTAATAATTTTTCCTCTTAAGGAAGAAAAATTTTGTTCCTACTAAGGTGTTTCAGTTTGGTGGAAATAATGGAAACCAGGTATCAGGAAAGCTTGAATGCCAGAAGCTGGTCTTTTGGGTCATCTCCTATTCTTGCTGGCCCCAGGACTGATTGTCTGACTGTTTGCTTAAAGACACTAGCAGCCTTGAGGGAGGCTTTCCACTGTAGGCCTGATGTCTTTTCAGTCAAAAGAAATCATAGGCACACTTCATTTTCTGTAGTTATTATTCTAAAACCCCTTCATCCTAGGCCTGAAAGTGCAAATAACATTTTTTTAGATTAACAAAACTAGTATGAAAAATGCGACCCTTATAAAATATTGTGATATTGTCAGTGTATTTCAGTGTGGAATGTCTAAAAGAATATGGGTAAGGGAAGAGTTCTTCTTCCTACTGTACTTCACATAGCTGTCATTAGCATTCTCAGGGTAGAAAAAAGAAAAGGAGTAGGATGTCATTGACAATTTATATAACACCCTCCCCCACTTCCTGCTTCTGCCTTTTTGTTTTCAAGAGGGCAGCTTTTTGTCCTAAGTGGAGAGACAGTAATTGGGAAGCCAAAGGCACATTTAGGAAGAGAAGTTTAGAAACTTCAAAATTTTCCTTGGTGATTTTGATGTATTAACCATTCAGAAGGTGTATATTGATTTCATATTAAGGTTTTTTTTTTTTTTTTTTGGAGACAGAGTCTCACTGTGTCGCCCTTGGTAGAGTGGCTGTGTGGCATCATACCTCACAGCAACCTCAAACTCCTGGACTTAAGCTGTTCTCTTGCCTCTGCCTCCCAGTAGCTGAGACTGCAGGCCTTAGCCACAATACCCGGCTATTTTTTTGTTGCAGTAGGGCCTGGCTGGGTTCAAACCCAAACAGCCTTGGTATATGTGGCTGGTACTGTACCCACTGTGCTACTGGCGCCAAGCCAAGGGATATTTTTTATCGGTCATTTTACTTTGGCCTTATGGGGTTTTGCTGAATATCCAGTGTAATCTAATCATAATAAAACAAGGAATGCAAGTGACCTGGGTTAGGATCATTCCCTATACATATTATTTATGTTCTGAAAAACAAAATAAAAACTTCAGGAATGGGGTAGAAACCTAAATCTATCATTCTTAGGCTAATTTAAAAAATGTGAGTCTAAAGTTAACTCAGTCAAAGCTAAAACAGTAGAGCATATGCACTAGTTAAATATTTAGTCCTTCTTATTTCCCGTATTCTTTAGTAATATCACTTTTTCATCTGATTATGCTTTTGTAAAGTAGAAGGTACTAGTTTCCTATAACATTTCTAGAAATCCTAAATGTTAAATTAAAAATAATTAAGTGTATGTCTTAAATGTAAATTAACTTCAGCAGATCTATTACTCTGTTTAGGAATTTGGTGATGAGGTACCCTATCTCTTTTGTTTGAGAAACAAAAAAAGCCAGGCGTGGCTCACACCTATAATCCCAGCATTTAGGAGGCTGCTACGGGTGGATTGCCTGAACTCACCAGTAGGAGAGCAACCTGAGCCAGAGTGGGACCCTGTCTCTAAAGTATAGCTGGATATCGCGGCAGGTGCCTGTAGTCCCAGCTACTGGGGAGGCTGAGCCAAGAGACTCCCTTGAGCCCAAGAGTTTAAGATAGCTGTGAGCTAAGACGCCATGGCACTCTACCCAGGGTGACAAAGTGAAATTCTGTCTCAAAAAAAAAAGGAAAAGAAATAAAAAGAAATTCTTGGCCTCTTATCTGGTTTTTATTATTTTGTGACCTTTGATTCTATGAATGCTAGTAAATTGCTTTCTGTTTTCAAAGCATCCTAATATCCTGACCATAATCAGGTAACTAAATTATTATATGAATGTATATTATAACAGGAAGTAGTGGTTTGTGAATTTTATTATCTTTTTAGTTCTCTGTTTTTGGTTAATGCAGTCCAAGATAAGTATCTTTTTTTTCTTTTGGAGACAGAGTCTCTATTGCCCCAGGCTAGAGGACCATGGCCTCAGCCCAGCTCATAGCAACCTCAAACTCCTGTGCTGAAGCTATCCTCTTGCCTCAGCTGGGAATATAAGGCACTTTCTACAACGTCTGGCTGATTTTTCTATTTTTAGTAGAGAGTTTATCGCACACTTGCTCAGGCTGGTCTCAAACTCCTGAGTTTAATGGATCCTCTTGTCTTAGCCTCCAGACTGCTAGGATTGCAGGGGTGAGCCATATGCCTGGCCTCATGATCTTAATAGATGAAGAATAGCTGTATCTTTTTCACATGTTTTAGCTAGCCACCATTTGTTTATATGTTTCAATTTCTTATCTTTATCATATTTTTTACTCCTTATCCATGAAACAAAATCAATGTGGTATATTCTTATTTATATGGAGATTATCCATACTATACTATTTCTTGGCCAGTTTTATATCAACATTACCTATTATGCAAGAGACTTCTCTGTGTGGGGAGTGAGAGTCTGAGTTTGCTTTGTTCATTTATGATTGTTCTTTAAGTGAGGACATTTTATTTATTTATTTGGCTGGATTTCTTGGAGTCATTTTCAAAGTCAGGAAAGGAAGTGAATTTAGTAGAAAAGCAGTACAAGGCTGGGTGCAGCGGCTCATGCCTGTAATCCTAGCATTCTGGGAGGCCGAGGTGGGTGGATTTCTTGAGCTCAGAAGTTCCAGACCAGCCTGAACAAGAACAAGATCCTGTCTCTACTAAAAATAGAAAAACTGAGGCAGGAGGATTGTTTGAGCCCAAGGGAGGTTGCTGTGAGTTATGATGCCAGGGCACTCTACCCAGAGTGACAGCTTGAGACTGTCTCAAAAAATATATATATACTAAAAAAGGTAGTATGTATTTTATTTAGGTAAAAGAAAATAAAAGAAGAAATACTTCAGTAGAGTTTGCTGTTGAAGATAAGCAAAGGGTAGCCTGGAAGCACCATGTGTTTAGAAACTAGGAAAGAGAATAGATTAGTGAGAGTGTATGGTGTGTTTCTAGTGATAGGGGATTGTTGCAGGGAAGAGTTCTAGAGGAAGAGGTAGTAGACTCCAAAGCAAAGTTCGTCTTATTTGTAATTTTGCTTAGAGCCTTGAAATCAGTTGGTGCTTGTGATAGTATCTTAGTTGGCACTATGTATTTGCAAGGTTGTAAATAGGATTTTTTTCTATTCAGTGTAGTCTGAAAATTTTAATTTTCTTTCCTCCTTTTCTGTCTTTTGACCTCAGAATATTTATTATATCTAATATTCTTGGATATAATTATTTCTCAAAGAATATTGAAGGTCTCTAAAAATGGTTTTAGCTCTTAAGCAGTGAATTCATATGTTGTATTTACATGGTTAATTCTTCTTAAAGACAGCACAAATGTCTGCAGTTGTATAGCTACTGAACACACTAGAACCAGAATTTGTACCCAGGTCATCTTTCTCCTGAATTTGTACTTTATTCTATTTGGTCAAACTGGAATTGTTTTCCCAGAGGAATAGGATTTGAACATCAAGTGTTTGGTCTCCTAAACTAGAAAGCATCTTTAGCTTATAGAGACGTGTCTTATTTGTCAATGTAAAGATAGTATGTGAGGCAGACAGGACAATCCAAAATGGTTTACTCATTGGCATGTTCAAATTGTGTATCTACCAGTCTCTATGTAGATAGTGTTTTCATTAGTTTGAAAAATACTTAGCACAGTCTGAAAATCGTGAGGTGTTTTTTGTTTGTTTGTTTGTTTTTGAGACAGAGTCTACTGTGTCACCCTGAATAGAGTGCCATGGTGTCACAGCTCACAGCAACCTCAAACTTTTGGGCTCAAGCAATTCTCTTGCCTCAGCCTCCCAAGTAGCTGGAACTAATAGGCGCTTTCAAACCAAAGTACTTTTCCTAAGTGCATTATCAGTAACAGTGAAGCAGTCTGTGTTGTGAAACATTGTGTATCTTCTATGATTTGCACTTAAGTGATTTTTCACAGCTCTCTATCCATTTAACTATTTTTTCTAAATAAAAACCTTTTTTTCTGATTGATCGTAAAATTATAACAAAACACATCAGATAGTTCTGAATGTATAAAAAAGTCAGATTCATCAGAAATCCTGCCAGCTAGAGAGTAACAGCTGGTTAACATGTGGCAGGTGTCACCAACTAGAGTGTGGGAAGGTATGCTGTTATACTGGTTCAAGAAAATGTTCTTGCTGTTCTTAGATTGTTTCCTTCGCCACGTCCCATGGATAAACTAATAGGAGATGGACATTCAAGTAACTAGACTTTACATTTCTTATATCCAGGAGATCAGAGTGGTTTCCATATGTGCAAAGACATATTAGGAAGAGATAAAGACTTTGACTAGAGAAAGGGAAAGGAGAACTAGCAGAGAGTCAAAGAGTTATGAACACAAGGTGTACTGACTGCCCTTTCAGTCCTTTGCTGAGGATGTGGGTTTTATCTGAAGTAGATTTATTTACTTATTTCCTATGAAAACTACACCACAGTGAGTGAATTTATATGCTAGCTTCAAGAGACTGCCTTATAGAAGAAGGGATTGGCATTTGATTTGTGCTGATTGGGTGTGGAGTGTGGACGTACTGATAAGTCTGTGGTATTAGAGCAGGCAGAGGGCCACCTGCGAACATGTTTGTCTCTCAGCAGTGCAAGTATTGGAAGCTGGTTGTGTCAAGAGCTCTGGTCTGAGTGTCAGTGAGCATTTTTGACAGCAACAAGGTTTAGTTTTCTGCCCAACATCATGTAGGAGTTCAGAGTCAAGAAAATTTGGTTCAACAATATTCCAGTGTTTATACTAGTACTTTTTTGTTTCTTTTTGTTTTTTGGGGGGGTGGGGTGGGGGCTACAGACAATGTCATAGCTCACGCTGGTCTGAGGCTTGTCTGGAACTCCTGCTCTCAGGTAATTCCTCCTGCCTTTGTCTCCTAACTGCTGGGATTATAGGCAGGGGTCACTGCACCCAGCTGGGTTCAACAATAAAAAATAAAGCTTCTTATCTACATTTAGGTACCTTTAGTTTATACCTTTAAGTATATCTTCCTGCCAAAAAATTTTGGGTATCATGT
>NW_003852426.1:17727986-17747525 GCF_000181295.1 Otolemur garnettii
CACCTTAGGTGTACTTGGCTGGCGCCCTAGCCGCTTGAGCCACAGGCGCCAAGCCGACTGTATAGTATTTTATCAAGTGGATATACTAGAGGTTATTTAAATAGTTCCCAAATTATGGCTAATTAAGCTTTAGTTTACAGTTACAATGATGTGCTATCACAAGCACTCAAGTGGACACAAACATATGCGTCTTTGGGTAGCTGTCCGTTTATTTCCATTGGACATATCTCTAGAAGGAGATTTGTTAATCAGAGACCACATGCATTCAAATTTTTGATAAATTTCCTGTATTTCCTCTTGGCAGGATTGTCAGATATTTAAAAAGTTTTTAGATGTACCAGGTAAATCTTCTAAAAACAGTGATGTTTTTATTAGGTTCTCAGTCTTCGTGTGTTCCATGTTTATTTTTCTTTTGTGGATTATCTGTTCATTGATCATTTAAAAAAATTGACATTTTTCTTAATGGCATGCAGAAGTTTTTGAAATAATAAATCCTTTGATGCTTTTGATTATGTTGTGATCTCTTTCTTCAGCTTCTTTTTTAATGGTGACTTTTGTAGTGTGGATATTTCATCTGTAGTCAGTTTGAGTATTGTCTTGGCTCTGTATCTTAGTTGGAAGTCGTGACATCAGTCATTTTACTTATAAGTTATAAAGAAATGCTCATCCACATTTTCTCTTAATCTCTTATTTATTTTTTATAATCCAGATTATTTTTTGATTAGGTAGAATTTACTTTGGTACAATATAGTCAGTTTATTTTTTTCTGTATGTTTTATTAGTTGTCCCAATATCATTTAATGAAGAACTCATTAAACCGATTTCAAATAGTTCCCTTACTATATATAGAATTTCTATATTTGGTTGGGTCTATTTTTAGATTAGAGGGTTATGCTATTTTTACTAGTTATGAATATTATTTATTAAATATTTTAGTGCCTTTTAGGTGTTAGTGTTGTAGGCAGTGAAAATACAATAAAACAAAATTCTTTTCGTCTTGGAGCTTACATTTTAGTGATGTACCTGTTGAAATTTTAGTCATAAAAATACCAAAAGTTTGGTGATTAAGTCTCTAGATGGTGAAAGCAAAGCTTGTCTGCTCTATTTTTTTGTGTTGAACAGGGACTGTGAGAGAAATCACATGGGATTTTTTTTTTTTTTAGATCTTTTGTCCAAAAATTTGTTTTCACTGTTGTTTATTGGCTGTTTTTTTTTAATTGTTGACTTTTAAAATATCTTTGTATATTTTGAATAATGGTTCTTTATCAGATGTCTTCAGATATGGCTTTTGCAAATATTTCCTACCCGTCTGTGGCTTGTCTTCTTATTCTCTTGATATATTACCATTCTTTATTAAGGTTAACATCGTTTGAATAGTTGAAGTCAGGAACTTGGGCGTCGTTTCCGACTCTGTTCTTCTTAGTTTATCTGATGAATTATCAAGATTCTACCTCTTACATTTTTGTTGAAGCTTTCTGAATTTCTCCCCTGTAACTATTATAACTCCAGACACATTCAGCTATCACCTGGTGTACTTGCCTCTAGTTCTGTCCTCCTCCTACTTATTCTTTTATACTATGTGGAATGATCTTTTTCACCTTTCCATTCATCTTGATAATATATAGGAGGTCTTTGAATAATTTCTTCTCATTCAATGTTGTTTTATTATAATGATGGGGAAAAAAAAATCGGTTCCTAGCTGGGGCTATTGTATGTGTGGAGTTTCCATATTTTCATGTCTGCGTAGATTTTCTCTGGGTACTCCAGTTTCTTCCCACATTCCCAGTATGTGCATGTGAGGTGAAGTGGCATGTCTAAATTGTTCCAGTCTGAGTGTGACAGTGTGAGTGTACCCTGTGATGAGATGGCATCTTCTTCAGGGCTGGTTTCTGCCTGGCACTCTGTGCTTCTGGGATAGGCCCGGGCTACCTGTAACCCTGAACTGGAATAAGTGGATAAATTTACTTGTTTTTATTAAACTTTTTTAAATATATACATATCTCATTTACTTCAGTGTTTAATATTAGCAAATGTTTTGATTTTTGTTTAGAAGTCTGGTGATGTTTTTGTGATCAGAAATATGCTATGAGAACTTCACTCTTTTTTTTCTTTCTTTTTTTTTTTTAGACGGACTCTCACTGTGTTGCTCTGGGTAGGGTGTCATAGCTCACAGCAACCTCAAACTCCTGGGCGCACAGGATCCTCTTGCCTCAGACTCTCAAATAGCTGGGACTGTAGACTTCCCCACAACACCAGTTAATTTTGCTATTTTTAAGAGATAGAATCTTGCTCTTGCTTAGGTTGGTCTTGAAATCCTGAGCTTTGATAATCCATCCTCCTGAGCCTCCCAGAGTGCTAGGATCACAGGCATGAGCCACCATGCCTGGCCAGGAATCCTATTTTAGTCCCTGCCTCATCAATATGGTACATGTATTTTTATGCGCTATGTATTTTAAGATTCCATCATTCCTCACCTTTTCTGGACTGCCTATAACTTTAGGTTTTGATTATCAGTGTGTTTGTTTTTATGACAGTACCAAACTAATTTATTATCTCATTATTGTTTTCTGTTTTGGTTTTAAAAAAAGTCCCTCCAGTTTTTTTCTTTTCTTTTTTTTTTTTTGAATTAAATCACAGCTGTGTACATTAATGCAGTCATGAACTTTTTCTTGAAGTATTTTGTTTATTCCTGGTTTTTTGTTCTTCTATATAAATTTAGAAACATCTTACTAAATTGCTACTCCAAATCTTTAGTATACTTATTGCGTTCTATTATTTAAATGTTTTCTTAGGGAGAATCAATATGTTTGTGACATTGTGTTTTCAGTTACTGAGCATGGCATAGCCTTGTTTTGATATGTGGAGTTTTAAAAAATGTCTTCCAGTAAAATTTTACACTTTTTTCCCCTGCTGGTTCACATATCTTCTGTTGTACCTGTGACCTAGAACAAGAGCCATTAAACTATAGCCCACAAAACAAGTCTAAATACTACCTGTTTTTGTAAGGTCCATGAGCTAAGAATGCTAGTTATGAATTTTATAAGTGGTTAGAAAAAAAATCAGCAGTAATATTTCATGATATGTAAAAATCAGTGAAATTAAAATTTTAGAGCCCATAAATAAAGTATTATTGAAACATAGCTATATTTAATCACCTAGACATCCAACTACGTTTACACTGTACTTAGTAGAGTTGGCTGTTGTAATGGAGAGCATATGGCCTGCAAATTCTAAAATGTTTATACTATTTTCAGTCTGGCACTTTATAGAAAAAGTTTGCTCACCTCTTACTTAGATTTATTGTCTTATTGTTGGTCTGCATATCTCAGTATTTCATTGTATGTTGGGTGAGTGGTACAGCCTCCCTTTCTTTACCTCCAGCTCCAGTTCTGGTAAGACTTAAACTCATAGTGAGTCACTGTTACCAAAATATGTTCCATTCTTTAGATATGTTTGGGCAGAGCAAAAGATTCACAACTACTGAATGATTTTTACAGTAATTGATGTAGCTATCTTTTGATATTTTACCGTTGAGAATTTGATTTAGATAAAATATAACTTGCCTATTTTGATTTCCTTCTTTTGTAGGAAATTAAAAGAGAGACAGAATCCAAGGATGACAATTTGCCGATCAAACGGGAAAGGCATGGGAATGTAGCAAGTCTTGTACAACGAATAAGCACCTATGGACTTCCAGCTGGAGGAATTCAGCCACATCCACAAACCAAAAACATTAAGAAGAGTATGTAAATAATTCTTTTCCTGCTTAGTTACATGAAAATAGAATAATATTTTATAACTGTCCGTAAATTAAGAAGACTTAGTTCTGCCTTTTATAGCAGAAGGCAGTAAGTTCCTGCTTATTCTCATGACTAATACTGGCCTATATAGTCAATCTTAATATTTAGTCATATGCAGTTAATAGCATACTAATAATTCATACTGATAATAGCTGACAGCTATCTATAGGAATTATAAATTAAAACATGAGGCATTGTTTTCTTAATCATCTTACAAACTCTATTGAATGATTAAACTTTAATTTTATTTATTTGTTTGTTGGTTTGTTTATTTTGAGACAAAGTCTCACTCTGTTCATCCAGGCTAGAATGCCATAGCATCATAGTTCACAGCACCCTCAAGCTTCTGGGCTTAAACGGTCCTCTTGCCTCAACTTTGCAAGTCGCTTGGACTACAGGTTTCTGCTACAATGCTGGGCTAATTTTTCTATTCTTTTAGTAGAGACATCCTCTCACTCTTCCTCAAGATGGTGTTAAACTCTTGAACTCAAGCAGTCTTCTCAGTTGGCCTTCCAGAGTGATAGTATTACAGGCATGAGCCACTGCACCTGGCTGATTAAACTTTATTTTAACTGAGTTTGAATATTCTTTATTTAATAGGATGCTGAACTGTCTACTGATTCTTAGCAGTATGGATACAAGAATTTTGATAATGACTTTTCTTTAATTGCTAGATATCTAAACATAAACCTTCTGATTAGAAGATGGTTGGCCCGAGAGAGTGTCCTTTAAGGATTTGGTTCTGAGTAAATTATGATAGGAGAACAACTTGGCAAAGAGAGAGAGCATTATATTTAAAATAAGGTATGGGTTTGAGTTGGTCTTACAATTTCAAAATATTTCTTTCTTTTTTTTTTTTTGTGAGAGAGTCTCACTCTGTTGATCTGGGTAGAGTGCTATGATATCATAGCTCACAGCACTCTCAAACTCAGAGAAGATGGGCTCAAGCCATCCTCTCACCTCACCTCCCGAATAGCTGAGCCTACAGGTACCTGCCTTGACACCCAGCTAGTTTTTTCCTATTTTTAGGAGAGATAGGATCACTCTTGCTTAGGCTGGTCTTGAACTCGGGATCTCAAGCAATCCATACTCCTCGGCCTATCAGAGTGCTAGGATTATAGGAGTGAGCCACTACCCTTGGCTTCAGAAAGATATTTTAAATTCTCGTGAGTTGTATTTTGCTGCTGGTGAGAAAGTGGCAAAACGGACAAATAATATTGTTCTCAATTTAGAATATGGGGAAAAATCTATTATTAAGGTATAAAATACTTTACATGTACAAAGAAGTACTTTTTTATGGGGCAGATATCAGGTGTTTAACATAGTAAAACCTGAATTCTGTTGGGAAATTGAATACTTACTGTGATTGATTTTATTTAATAAGTAGTAAATGACTATTTTACTCTATTTACCTTGGATTAGTGATTTTCAAATTCTGGTCTGTAAATTCCCATGGTACCAAGTACTCTACAGTAAAGAAATTTTGTTTACATGTATTTCCCAAATTTTAAAATATAAGGCTATTCGTCATTTTTGTAGAATCCTCTTATATCTCTAGCTCTTACTTGGTATGTCAAGTTTGGGAAAAACTGTACGTGTAGGGTTATATCTCCTTTGATTATTTTCATAAACTGAAAACATATTTTCGTAAAAATGAAACATTTCATGACATTGAGATCAATTAAAAGTTTTCATTTGTTCTTTGTTTTTCAGAAAAATGCAATGTCCAAACAATCTTTACATATCATCTATACTGCCTTCAGCCTAACTGCCTGAAGGTGGATAGTTAACAGCTGTTCTCATGATCTTTTCTTTTTTTTTTTTTTTGAGACTGAGCCTCAAGCTATCCCCCTGGGTAGAGTGCCATGGCATCACGCTCACAGCAACCTCCAACTCCTGGGCTCAAGCGAGTCTCCTGCCTCAGCCTCCCAAGTAGCTGGGACTACAGGCACCCGCCACAACACCTGGCCATTTTTTGGTTGCAGCCATCATTGTTGTTTGGCGGGCCCGGGCTGGGGATTCGAACCTGCCACCTTAGGTGTACGTGGCTGGCGCCTTAGCCGCTTGAGCCACAGGCGCCGAGCCTGTTCTCATGATCTTGAACTCTCACACTGTTTGCTTAGAGATTGTGGGACAAAATTATAGATGTCTGCGTTGTGTAGCTGAATCTTTATATATATACATATTATATATATAATTTCTGTGTTTAGGGATAAGTTTTATACCCATGGAAGGATTATATGTGACTTCTGTCCTATTTACAACTTTCTTTTGCTTTGTGGAATTATAAAGGGATAACTTAAGTAGAGACTAGATAAAGAAGTTCAAGGTTCTGAATATTTTATTCATTTTATCTTCTAATAGGAAAGAGCACAGTAAATTTTACCTTTCCCAAGAACTCTAAGCATACTTCTTTTTCTTATAAGAACAAAAGACCGTTATAGTTAGCACCAGGAGGCTTAGGTTTTTTTCCTTTAAGGATCCTCATAAGTTTTTAAGTTACTTGTGCTACATGTAATGACTAAATGACTAAATCCGTCATTTGTTATCAGCTAACATTTAAAACAGGAAGCAGGTTATTTTTGCTTTCCTGTTTTTCTGTCATTTATGTATTATAGGCTTAGTAAATCTCATTTTTAAAGTTAACTATTAGTTACTTAGACTGGTTCATTGTATTGTTAAAGTAGTGGATACAACTACCAGTATTATTAATATTAAAAAGAAACCCCATCATTGTAAAGGTTGACAGTATAAACACTGCATTGGGTATGTTAATTTAAATTTTTGTGTGCCAAGGCAAACTAAATCTGCATATATGTCGATTTTGTCAAAGCAGACTAAAAAGCAGAGGTTCAGATAGTCGTGTGATGTTGACTATCTGAAAATAAATTGGACTAGTGAGTTGCTTTTCTTAAGTCCTCAGTGTATCGTCATGAAAATATTGAAACTTTAGCTATTACATATTATTGAGCATAATGGTAAAACAAATACTTTCTAAAGTAAGTACAGAATAGTATCCAGGAGGAGTTGATTACTATAAGTTGCTGAAGTCAGAGAAGAAAACAAATTTACATTTTTCAAGGCAAAAGCTGGTATAAGTCACCTTACTTCTGACACTCACCTAGCCACAATGATAATGGTATTGGGCTTTGTGAGTAAAGAATTCACATTTGTCAGCATTACATCTCTCAATAACATTCAGAACATTAGTGATATTTCACTTTATATTTGGAAGAATTGATGCCAGATGGACTCCACTCTTGGTATGTGTGAAACTAACTTTGTTTTCCTTACTAGTGGAAACTCAGGTTGCAGAAAAATGATTTTTTTCATTGAGTTCATAATTATTTATTTATTTATTTTGAGACAGAGTCTCAAGCTGTCATCCTGGGTAGAGTGCCATGGCGTCACAGCTCACAGCAACCTGAAACTCTTGGGCTTAAGTGATTCTCTTGCCTCAGCCTCCCAAGTAGCTGGTACTACAGGTGCCCGCCACAACACCTGACTATTTTTTGGTTGCAGTTGTTTAGCAGGCCCACACTGGGTTTGAACCTGCCACTCTCGGTATATGTAGCCGGCGCTGTAACCACTGCGCTATGGGTTCTGAGCCGTGTTCGTAATTATTTTGAATGTAAAATATACATTCAGATTGGTACGCTAGATCACACATATGTGTACTGAAAGGAATGATGTTGCACATAAAAAATTAGTTGGCAGAATGCCAATCTACACAGTTTTCATTCCACCCGAAATTTGGTAGCAAATAATATGCCTTCTGATTTTGACATGGTGCTGAAGAAAATAGTGAAATTCTGAATACTATCAAATTATGGCCAACAACTATGTATCTTTACAGCATACCTTTTTTAAAAAATGATCTTAGTAGTTCAGGTTCTGCTCTTCGGCCTTGAAATATTCTTTTTCCTAAATGGAAAAAGACTATTCAAATGACTTCTACCTGGTACAGCCTATCAAATGAATGGGCTAGGTTGTTCAAACTTTGTATTTTATTTTGAAAAATTTTAAATCGGGGAGGGGATTGCCTGAGCCCCAAAACTGGAGGTTGCTGTGAGCTGTGATGCAACAGCACTCTACCAAGGGTGACAAAGTGAACTCCTGTCTTTTAAAAAGAAAAAGAGAAAGAAAAATTTTAAATTTCCAGAAAAGTTAAAGGAATAATTGTGCAATGAACATGGTGTATATCCTTTACCTAAGTTTGCTGTTAACATTTTGACACATTGGTTTTATCTTTATGTGTACTTATAAATAACTTTTAAAAAATTGAATCATTTGAAACTATGTTGTATGCATATGAGACTCTCTTTGGTCACTTTCATTATGGTGATAATAAGATTTTCCAAGATTTTAAGTGTCTTAATCTAGTGCTATATCAGCAGTATAGTTAATGTCTTGAATAGCTTCATTTAATGGCCTCAGGATTATGGTATTTTTACTGCTGAGGATGAAAAAACAGTATTTGGAGATTCAACTATATAGCAGATAGCTGAATCACTGTATTTCCTAATATTTGGTGATTTTATTTGCTAATTGGTGAAAAATTGATAAAAATTTTTGACTAGTTAAATAAATTTAAATCCTTCAGTAGAACCGAATGGAATCCAGAAGTATATCAGAAATCCTTTTGCTACTATCTCTGAAGCGTTAGCATTCTGCCTCCCATCTTTTGAGTAGGAAATGGTCTTATTTTAGGATTAGATGGAAAGACTAAAAACAATCTTCAGTGAGAAGTGGTTCCACAATTTAAGAGCTTTGCTTGATCTAAATACTTAGATTTATTTTTCAGACATGACAAACTTAACCATTCTTGATGAGTTCTACATTTGAAAATTAAGAATTTTCCTTTCTAGTAGAGAAAGAACATGGCAAGGTCACATCTTATTATGTGTGAAATTTTACACTATTTTGTTTTTAAAAAATAAAACTCCAGGCTTAGCACCTGTAGCACAGTGGTTACAGCAACAGCCACACACACCCAGGTTGGTGGGTTCAAAACCCTTCATGGGCCAACTAATCAACAATGACAACTGCAACAACAACAGCAAAAAAATAGCCAGGTATTGTGAGACCTAGTCCCAGCTACTTGAGAGGCTGAGACAAGAAAATCACTTAAGCCCCAAGAGTTTGAGGTTTTGTGAGCTGTGATGCCACAGCACTCTACCAAGGGTGATGTAGTGAGACAGTCTCAAAAAAAAGAGAAAAATACAAAACTCTTAAAAGGTTTCCTGACATTCTTGGACACCTTTGTGTCCTATGCTTTAATGTCTGTGGGTACTATGATCATGATCATGGGAAACAGTATTGATGTAGGCAGTTAAGTTTGCCACATGATGCTAGGTACAGATCATGATTCACAACTCATAGTTCAGCGAAGGTGAATATTAAGTTGCTACAAAATGGGGATGATAGTAATAATTATCTCAGAGCGTGTTAGAGGATTAATGTGCTAAGTAATTATAAGTGCTTGATAAATGCTTGAAATTATTATTATATTTAATACTGTTCAGAACTATGTTAGAGACATAATGGGTGGTGATGATTTAGATGAAGGGGCAGTTCTATACTGGAGTTGTCAGGAAAGCTGTAGTTAAGCTTTTCTTTAGGTAGGACATCTATAATTCACATGAAAATTGGGGAGTATAGCCTTCTAGGTTGGATAGCAATCTTTGGCAGACCCATGGAAATAAGCAAGTACATGGTATTTTGCGGGAATAAGAATCCAGTGTAACGACTTCAAGAGCTATGTTAAAAGCAGTTTGTAATCTGTAAAGGAGTAGCATGCTATGGTGGAAAGATAAAAAGCTTAAAAGTGAGTATAATATACTAGGAGTGGATATAATTTTTTATTTGCTTCATTTTAGCTCTGTGATATTAGATGGATTATTTAACTTTTGAATTCCTCTTTTTTCATTGGTAATGAGATAGTAATTTTTTGTGTGTGGAGAGATGTTTACGAAGGTACACAAAACACGTGAAATGTGTCCCATTCTTGTACCTTTGTATCCTCTTCCTTGTTAATAGCTTTACTTATATAATAATGATTTTTAAAATATACTTCTTTTTAACCACTAATTTCTTTGTAGATCTGAAAAAGTATATAGAGTTTGTAATAAGAAAATACTAGTTATAGTTTTTTTTAAAATGGACTTAATTTCATGCATCCTTTTGTTGACAACTTTGTTCTATTTTTTTGTACTTAGCATGTGTTCTGATACATTGTAGAAATGAACATTTAACAACCACTATTTTCAGGTAGATGTGTGTGTAATCTGAATTGTAAAAAAATCTTGAAATTCCCCTTAATTGTTCTGCGAATTAAAGATGAATTTGGCATAGGCAGTCACCTTAGCTTATGAATAAACCCTATTTAAATATGAACTTTGTTCTTTTTAAAAAATAAGTGACCCACATTCTCTAATAGCTGTTTTGATGTTTTTGAGTCAATGTTACTCTTTCTTTGGAAAAAATGAAAAATTCCTTTGCAAATAATTTGCAGACTACTTTGAAAAAACCATGCTTAGTGTAAAAAGGAAAAATAAACTTTTTGGCTAGGCCAGGTGCCGTGGCTCACGCCTGTTTTAGTCCTATCACTCTGGGAGGCTGAGGTGGGTGGATTGCCTAAGCTCATTGAGTTTGACACCAGCCTGAGCAAGAGTGAGACCCTGTCTCTAAAAATAGCTGGGCATTGTGGTGGGTGCCTGTAGTCCCAGCTGCTTGCTACACTAAGGCAAGGGGATCACTTGAGCCCAAGAGTTTGAAGTTGCTATGAGCTGTGATGACATGTCACTCCACTGAGGGTGACATAGTGAGACTCTGTCTCAAAACCAAAAAACCCCAAACAACAACAACTATATATTTAAGTTTGAGTTGCCTACGTGTGGCTACTCAAACTCAATTATATTAGTATATATGTATTTTAGACCTTTAAAACAATGGGATTTGCTTCATTTTCAAGAGTTATCAATATGTTTTAAAACAGGAGTATTATTCATTAGCTCCTACCCCAGACATATCAATTAAGTTTGAGTGGCCTACATATATACATTTATACTTATATTGAAAAGAAAAATGTACTTATATATGTACATATATACTTATGAAAAATGTACTTATATACTTATATTGAAAAGAATAATGTACTTATATATGTACATATATACTTATGTTGAAAAATGTACTTATTTATGTGTATATAAGTAGATATATAAGTATAAATGTATATATGTAGGCTACTCAAACTTAATTGATGTGCCTGGGGTAGGGGCTAATGAATATTACTCCTGTTTTAAAACATAGTGATAACTCTTGAAAATGAAGCAAATCCCATTGTTTTAAAGGTCTAAAATTATTAGAGATAAAAGATTTCCTTCTTTCAAGAGCACCCACTGAGCAAAATACATTTTTCTTTTCAATAATATGTATCATTTTCTCCTTGCCTAGGAAGCTCTAACTACAAAGAACATATAGGTGAACATATTTTCTCAAGGTTATGGCAACAGCCTGCAAAAGTATGTAGGGACTTGATTATAATAAAAGAGATGAAAAGTTTTCCTGCAGTATGCATGAAACTATTATCCTTTACACTATTAGCATAAAAACTTAAGACCTGAGGAAGGGTGATATTTGAAAAATTTACTGTAAACTCTAGGTTAGTTAAAAAATTATGGTTAATATTTACTTTGATTGTATTTTAAAATAAACCAGACACAAATTATTCCTTTAAGAAGCCTAAAAAGACTTAGAGGTACAACTGTTTCTTATCTGGATAATCTTAATTTTTCTATCTACTTGATTGTCATGTCTGTTATATACCTCCATGCTGTATGTTGCATGTAATTTTTTTTGTTTGGTTTTAGGAGTTTAGTTTGATTTATTTTGTCTCAATAAACAAGTAAATAGATCCACAGAATGCCAGGGCTAAAGTAAATGTAGTGGTTATCTACATTTGATTCAACTTTTTTATTTTTATCACTCAGGAACTTGATTCCTAAAAAAATTAGGTGAAATAATAAGAACTACACTTGAACCTGTTTCCAATTCAGTATAATACTACTGCCTAGCATGATGTCTTTCTTTATAAAAAGTTTATTTGGAGGTGTTTATGATCATGATTAGATGTAGTGAAATTAGTCTGTCTAGATTACTTCTTAGGATTCTCCTTTGCTGGCCAATCTCCTTAGTATCCTTCTATTACCCCAAATCTGTTTTTGCTGGTATCCTGCCTTCTTGCATCTTATGCAGCTTTCATTGCATAATTCTGTTATTATTTCTTCTTTGAGCCTTCTACACCTGCTGCAGTTCAAACCTGTCCTTCCTAATAAATTTTGGAATATTTATAGATCGTACTAAATATTTTACTACTTCAGTATGTATTCAAGTTTTCTTAATTGCTTAATGTGCATGTTTCTTTTTCAAGTTCTATTGGTTCTTTAAGTGTGTATTTAAATTATTAAGACAAATCTTGTCAGGATTGTTGGTGGTAGGCTCTTGGTAGAGGATAGACGTTCTTGGGATGATATTGTTTGGCACTGATGCTATTATATAGTTAGTCCTACACATTTGTTTATTCATCAAAATTATTTAATGGCCACTGCCATGGCTTTAATGATGGCTCTTTCCAAAATTGATGTTGAAACTTAATCCCCACTGTGGTAGTATTAAGAGGTGAATCCTTTTTGGGAAGTGATTAAGTCATGAGAACTCTCCCTCACATGTTCCTTCCTTTTGGCTGGAGGGTCCGGGAGGGCAGTGGTGGGCTAATGGTCTCTTCTTCTTTTATGATAGTAGTTCTGACTTTTTTTTTATAAGGACATTAGACCTTTCTGATTAGGGCCCTACCATTATGACCTCCTTTGACCTTATTTGTCTCCCCAAAGTCCCTACCGTGAAATACATATTGGTGATTGTTTTAATACATGAATTTTGAGGGGATTTGTTTTTTAGTCCGAAATAAGTAGGTCTAGGGTAGTCCTACCTGAGATACCGCATTTCTAACAAGCTACCAGGTGATACTTTTGCTGTGAATCTGAGAAACACACTTAGTAGCAAGAAGTAATCCTTTAATCAGCTATCCACAGCTGCTTCATGATTCACTTTTAAAGATGGGCGCAAGTCTGAGTTAATTCTTAGAGCTTGTAAAGAAGTTGAGAATGCAAGCCTGGATGCTTATAAGTCATCATTTCTGAGTAAATAAAGCTTGTTTGAAAAACTAAAGTAGAATTACTTTTATGTTTACCAATATGAGTTTGATTTTTTTTTTCCTGAGAGTCTCACTATATTGCCTTTGGTAGAGTGCTGTGGTGTCAACAGCTCATAGCAATCCCAAACTCCTGGGCTTAAACAATTTTCTTGCCTCAGCCTCCTGAGTAGCTGGGACTATAGGCGCCCGCCACAACACCGGGCTATTTTTGGATGCAGTTGTCTGTCCATTAGCAGGCCCAGGCTGGGCTCGAACCCACCAGCCTTGGTGTATGTGTCTGGTGCCCTACTCAGTGAGCTGTGGGCGCCGAGCCTATGAGTTTGATTTTTGTCTGAAAATAAGAATCATTCAAGATGATACATTTAAATATATACATTTTGCCTCTTTATGGCAACCTTGAAAGTAGTGCATTTTACATAGTATTTCTGGACTTTGATTAGGAGCTATTCTGAAAATCACTACCCTGGAGGATTTGTCTGTGGTAAACTTTTTGTGCCCAAAGTGTTCTTCTTTATGTATTTTTCTAGTCTCAAATTGGCAGTGTATACTTTGCTTTTGTTTAATTGGTGGGATCAGATATACTAATATATTCCATTGCCTGAAGCCTTATACCTTATTTGTATTGAATTTGTTTGTGGGTGAATACCTTATAGTGTGAAGGGAGGTCAGAAGTCAGCCAGACTTAATTGTGGTTAGCTGTTTAGAATATTCGTGTGCTTTGTTTTTATTTAATACCTTAAGTTCTATAAACTAAGATGCTTTTTAAAATAATCTTTCTTAACCTAATTTTTTATTGCTTTTAGAGAGCAAGAAGCGTCAGTGTAAAGTTCTTTTTGAATACATGCCACAAAATGAAGATGAACTGGAGCTGAAAGTGGGAGATATTATTGATATTAATGAAGAGGTAAAGTTAGATGTGTTAGAAATAAAGCACCAATTGTAATTGATGCTCTGGGGTTTAGAAAAATGCTTTTGAAGAATATTGAATTTTTTGTGAGAACTTTTGTTACTTTGCATTTTTTTGTTACTTTGTTTTTAAATAAAACTTTAAGCTATAGATTTTCTTTTCTCATCCTCGTGTCAACTTTAAATAATGAAATTCAAAAAATAGACCCAAGAATAGAGTTTCTTTGCATGCAAACCTTGAGGATAGTCACAGAGACTCCAAAAGAATGGGTTTGGGTTAGCATTCCAAAGTGGGAGAATTAAGGTTTCACTTACGTCCTTGGTTCTCAACCTTCCTAATGCTGTGACCCTTTAATACAGTGCCTCATGTTGTGGTGACCCCCAACCATAAAATTATTTTCATTGCTACTTCGTAACTAATTTTGCTGCTGTTATGAATCATAACGTAAATATCTGATAAGCAGGATGTATTTTCATTGTTACAAATGGGTTGTGACCCACAGGTTGAAAACTGCTGACCTATATACTCAGAGAATAGTGAAGCTAAGGAGGTTGCAACACTTTTTATGTAAGATCAGTACATACATTATAGTGATTTGATTGGTTACAGCTTGCTATAGTCTAAGGAAGATTGCTGTAACATTCTATAAAGATAGCTAATGGTCTTCAGGGGTCTTCCTTCTGGCTCTATTTGGCCTTTGTTAATCATTAACAGGCCAAGAATGAGGAAGAGATTTAATTTGTAATGAGCAAAGCAGAAGTTGCAGCTGTACACTGTGTAACTAGCTGTATAGCCACATTCCTCTCATGGCTCAAAATAATTTAAAATTATAACAGCTTTACGTTTTTTTTAACTACTAAATTTTATACTTGCTATGTACTTAATATTTATATCATGTGTGTACTGCCTTTAGGAATAGAAACACCTTTTTAAAGCTAAAATTAATGTAATCTAAGTAGCTAAGAACATAAACGAACCTTTTCTTTGATTCTGAATTCACTATAGGTACAGAATAGTGAAATAGAAGTAGTTTTACCTTTTCTATAGTAAAGGAACACAAAACAGAATCTTTTTAATAAAAACAGTTTTCTGGGTGGTGCCTGTGGCTCAAAAGGAGTAGGGTGCTGGCCCCATATACCGGAGGTGGCAGGTTCAAACCCGGCCCCTGCCAAAAACTGGAAAAAAAAAAAAAGAAAACAAACACAGTTCCCTTGTTTGGATTTTCACATTTAAAATTAATAAAAAATACTTTTCTACATTTTAGTATCCTACAATGAGATTTTAAAATATTTTAAAAATAGCTTCCACATCTCTGCTTTTATCACTAAACAAGAAGTTTTTATTTGGCCGCTGCCACCATTTTCAAAGTATGTTGTCATATATATAGTAACAAGGATTGATTTAGTGTCCTAACATCTTGTAATGTAATTTATCATTAATTTTTGTTTAAGTAAACATCCAATGTATTTACACAAAAGGCAATTCTATTTTATTTACACCTGTTGTAATAAAATAATAGTTAACATTTTTTGAGCCTGTATTATGTCTGAAGCATTGTGCTAAGTATTCCACATTTATTACTTCCTTTAAAGTTATAAATAGTCTAACAAGATAGGCATTTTTATCCTCATTTTATCCTCTTTATGAGATTGAATCACAGAAAGCGATTGGCTGGCCTACTTACTACTGCTACAAACTAAGCCATTCCAAACTTAGTTGGCAGAGAACAACTGTTTATTATACTTATAGGCTGTGTGGGTCAAGACTTCAGATAGGGCACAGTGGGTTTAACTTGTCTGTGTTCTATGATGTCTAGGGGCCTTAGCTGGAAAGATTCAAAGGTGGGGACTGGTAGAATCATAGGAATTCTCTTTAACTCACACATCTAGTGCTTAGAAGCTTTGAAGACTACACCTGCCAATTGGAGTAGCTTTATGGGATCTCAGGGTAGTCACAATTATTGGCAGTTTATAGCTGTTAAGTGTAAGCATTTGTATACATGGTGTTTGCTTCATTGCCTTTTAAAGTCTAGCTTTGGGAATAATATTGTCACTTTCATTAACATTCTTTTGCTTACAAGTGAGTTACAGGCCACTAAGATTAGAGCGGTAGAGGACAAAGACCACTACTTCTTATTGGGAAGAATGTCAAGATAACATCTGTGGGATGGGAGATTGTGTTACAGCCATCTTTGCCTGTGTTCATATGCCTGACACCCGGGGTGGGGGGTATGAATATGAATCTATGCATTCTGTTCTTTGAGTTTTTACCACTGTATTTTTTTGCCTCTTAAGAATTCCTTAAATAACCTTAGCTATTCACTTGCTACCAGTTGGGGTTCTAGGTATAGATTATAGTTCTCTGATCTTTAGTTCCCTTTGTTGTGTCTGTTCCAGTTTGATCAGCATAGCCCCATCACACACCTGGTTTAAATCAGTTTGGTGCCTAAGGTGTGCTAAAAATTTTGAACTCTTCGTACTGCCTTTCCTTCCTTCCTCAAAGAGCTTGTATTCTAGCCACTTTCTAGGGGTGGGGAACTTGGAATCTTGGGGAGACATACATGTATGGCCTTTTGATTGAATCCAAACTTTATGTATTTATTATTTCCTTTATAGTTTGAATTCAGTTGAGGGTTCACACTTAGTGATCTAGAAGGCCGTGTGTTGCTTTAAGGCCCTGTCTCAAAGTACAGTGGTGTGATCATAGCTTATTGCAGCTTCACCTGGGCTCAGTGTCCCTGTCTCTGCCTCCCGAGTAGCTAGGGGGTGCTCACTACCATGTGTAGCTAATTTGTTTTATTTTTTTGTAGAGATGGAGTCTTAACTATGTTTTCCAGGCTGGTCTCAAACTCCTGGCTTCAAGTAATCCTTCTGTTTCTGCCTCTCAAAGTGCTGGAATTGCAGGCATGAGTCACTGTTCTTGGCCTTCGATCAATCAATTAAATAATATGTTTATTTTTTTGAGATAGAGTCTTTGTTGCTACAGGCTAAAGTGCTGTGGTGTCAGCCTAGCTAACAACAACCTCGAATTCCTGGGTTTAAGAGATCCGCCTGCCTCAGCCTCCCGAATAGCTAGGACTACGGGCACCTGCCACAACGCCCAGCTATTTATTTTTAGTAGAAACAGGGTCTTGCTCTTGTTCTTGCTCAGGCTCAAGCTCATCTTAAACTCCTGAGCTGAAGTGATCCTCCTCCTCCTTTCAGAGTGTTAGGATCACAGGCATGAGCTGCTGTATTTGGCCAAAATAATTTCGTTTTAAGTTGCTATATTTTTATGTACTTTTTATTGGAAAACTATTATTCAGCTTTTAATATCAAGTGGGCTTTCTTCTTTTTTTGGTTTGGTTATTTATTTTTAGGGGAGCATTTTTTGATTCTTTCAGCTCTTTGTAATTTTATAGCATTTAATTCATACTTTTGTTAGAATGCTTCTTAAATTGTATTACCATCTGCTGTTTGCATTTTTTCTTGAGATTGTTCAAGAACTGGATTTCACAAATGCAAGTTTGAACCTTTCCCTGATAGTTAATACCATAGCTTATATATCGTGAGTACCTGTTAGATGAATGTCTTATGGTAAAAGTTTGTTTTGCAATTCTGATAAAACGGAAAACATTAAAAAATATTTTAAATGGAAAAAAGTCCTTTGTTCTAGCTGTGATATTACATGTACTGCTGCTAAGTAAATTTCTGCTAAGTAAATTTTGATAGTGAATAGTTTATTAAAAGTTGTTTTTTCCATTAAAATCCTTTAGCATCTTTAGCAGAAGCTATATGTTTTCAAATAGTTACTGAATATTTTATTAAATAATTTAATGGAATTTGAATAACCTTGTGATTAGTGAGTACAAATATTTTTCTGAAGCATTTGATTCATGAGGATATTTCTGTTTGGAGGGTGATGTTTGATAGAACCTGATATTTAGATTTTTGAAAGGAAGAAATTGTTTTTCATATTTTGGTTGATAATAACTATTGAAGTAAGAGGTTTAATGATTTTTCTGTGCCATTTAGTAAGTTGTATCATCAAACTTTCTCAAATCAAAAATTTCCAAATATGTCATGTTTACAAACTAAGGCTTTGAGTGACATTCCAAAACAGAACTATATTTCTTGCTGTTCAAACATTTTACTTGGTTGTCTGATATTTTCATGAAAATTGTTTACTTTATAGATTGTGTTTGATAGCAAATTCTCCTTGTAAATGTGGTAAAGTACTGTTGATAATGTTTAATCCCATATATGATTATTAATCCAATTAGACTTAATCTATATATATTTTCCTTATCTTGTTTTCTTAAGTGTTAAAGGGAATGTTTTACATTGCTAACTTTGCTTTATTAATTAAGCTTAATTTTCCCATAGGGTGAAGATTTTACATGAAAAGAAATTTTTATGATATCTGATTTGTGAACTCTTTCAGGTAGAAGAAGGCTGGTGGAGTGGAATCCTGAACAACAAGTTGGGATTGTTTCCTTCAAATTTTGTCAAAGAGTTAGAGGTAACAGATGATGGTGAAACTCAAGAAGCCCAGGAGGATTCAGGTAGACTGTTTTAAAAAATTTGAATAGATTTAAATAAAGTTTACATATGATGTGGTGCTTATTTTATATTTTTAAAAAACATTGTTCTTATGTTTAAACTTTCAGTCAGCTTCATTTAATCTGTATAAAAGCAGATATCATGGATTCAAAATGAGCTAAATATCTAATTAAATAATTTTATATTTTTCCTCTTGATGACTGATTCAAATCTTAGGTAGTATATAATATCCTTATTATAAAACATTACTTGTGTATCTGATTTTTTCCTACTAAAGATATATTTATATATATTTTTGGTCCGCTGAGTTTGCAGATGGCCTATCTAATGCTTCATAAACTTTAGAAATTAAAAATAAAGTTACTTTTGTTGTTTTTCCTATCACACAATAAATTTTGTT
Organism: Otolemur garnettii; assembly: GCF_000181295.1. Lineage (NCBI taxonomy): Eukaryota > Metazoa > Chordata > Mammalia > Primates > Galagidae > Otolemur > Otolemur garnettii. The sequence goes on from NW_003852426.1 coordinate 17,746,852, forward strand.
TATTATGTGTAGCCAAATGTCATTTAAATATTTTGTGATGTTTGTCATTTTGAGACTTGAAAATTTATTTTACTTAGATAAATTACTCCAAAGTTAGATTTAAATTTTGTTGTTTTTAAGAACAGCTATGGGATTTAGGATTTTGTCTTTTGAAAAAAGACTGAATTTGTAAGTGGTAAATACAGGGATAAGTAGAACTTTTTAACCCTTAAAATGTCTACAAAATTTTAAGTCCATGTGAAGTTACTAGCACAGGAGATCTAATTTAAATTTTGATTTAGTTCTTTACTTCTATGATTATGAATACTTAAAACATTTCTTTTGCTCTTCAGCCCTTGAATTTATCTTGCAGAATTGTGTCTGTTAGAAATGTGCTTCCTCCTTTGCTTAACCCTTTTACAATAACAGTGTATTCTAAATGTGGAGATTTGTGATGATGGGGTGGAAAGTCAGTGGTTGAAGTACAGTGTAATTCCTTTTTTTTTCTTCCCTAACTCTAATTTTTAGGCAGAAAGTTTCTGCATATTGATGTGAATGCCCAAGTGTTTCATAGTAAGTGACTACTAAAAATTTTAGTGAGAGAAGTACATTAATTCTTTAAGTTTTTAATTCGTGTTTGATCTTATGATTAAAGAGTTGTGATGTCTACTGTTTCTGTGTCTTTTTTTTTTTTT
>NW_003852426.1:17747567-17749314 GCF_000181295.1 Otolemur garnettii
AAGCTATCCCCCTGGGTAGAGTGCCATGGCATCACGCTCACAGCAACCTCCAACTCCTGGGCTCAAGCGAGTCTCCTGCCTCAGCCTCCCAAGTAACTGGGACCACAGGCGCCCACCACAACGTCTGGCCATTTTTTGGTTGCAGCCATCATTGTTGTTTGGCGGGCCTGGGTTGGGGATACGAACCCGCCACCTTAGGTGTACGTGGCTGGCGCCTTAGCCGCTTGAGCCACAGGCGCCGAGCCCTGTTCCTGTGTCTTAATGAAGCATAACAACCTCTGTCCATAATTAGTGTTTTGACAGTTTTTTTTCAGTCAGTAATATTTTTAGTAGCTGTTACAAAAATTACAGTAGACTTCACATTATTGATTATGTCATATGCACCATATTTGAGTATTTTATTTTATGTAGTTTCTCCTCAACACTCTGTTAAATTTAATAAGTTCCTGTCTTCTTCCTCCCCATGGACTTCCCTTCCTCTGGTTCCTTTCTTCTGAAATAAATTAGATGATGCTCTTGCTTTGACAAATTAAACTCTAGCTATTACTGCTAAGGTGATAATTCTGAATGTAAATAATAGATGGACAATGCTGTTTAAATCTTCATAGGTAATTTGTTTTTATATCCTCAGTTTTTATCAAATAATTGTAGAAGTTTTAAGAAAGCTAACTCATAATCTATTCTGTTAGTGTTTCTTTAAAAAACTCTTAAGATAAATTTCTTTTAATATCAATCTCAGAGAATTCATTGCCTGCGTAGGAAAGTGTTATGCTTTAATTTTTATAATGAAATCTGCCCTTTTAAATTTTGTCAGATATACTCAACCCTTCTTATTTTGAAAATCTTTTTGTTAGTGTTTATTTCCACTTATTTGCTAAAGAAAAACTTGCTTTTAATTTTTCCTTATATTCTACAAAGCTCATGACTGTATTTACTGGTATTTTTCACTCTTTTAACATGTATAAGTCATATTTCAAAATCTTCATTTAGGTGTCTAATAGACATCTTAAAATTAAGATGGTCAAAATTGATGCTCTTCTTTTTTCCAGCTCCCATATCTGCTGTACATAGTTTTCCCCATCTGAGCTAAGGGCGTCTTCATCCTTCTTATACTTAGGCCAGAATTCTTGATTTCGTCTTTTATTCTTCCTTTTAATATCACACCCTACACTTGATTCATTGATGGATTTTATCACCTACTAGAGAAAATGTATTTTTATTATACCACCTTCATTGTTGCTCCTGGCATAAGTTATCATCTTGTACTGTATAATTACAATGGTGTATTTGCCATTATCTCCCTACTGAATGTCCTTGACATAGTTGCTAGTTAGTGATCACCCTCCAGTAGTTCTGCATTTCATTAAAAGCCAAAGTCATTTAAAATGACTATAGCCCATGACAGTGTTTTTTAGCCTTTTTTATCTCATAGTACACTTGCACCTCTAGTTAAACTTCTGTGGCACACTTAAATTACGTTGATTAAAAAAGTAAAAAAGGAATACTTACTGTACTTTGAACTTCTGTCAAAAATAATTTAATAAATGATCTTTAAAATTTTCATGGCACACCTAAGTTCCTCTCACAGCACACCTTTGCACACTGGCACACTGGTTGAAAATCACTGCTGTATGATATGGCATCCCTACATCCCTCTTTCTACTTCTCTTACCTCATCTCCTACTTAACTTTCCCCTTGGTTCCTGTTGATCTCCTTACTGTTTTTTTTGTTTTTTTTTTTTTTTTT
>NW_003852426.1:17751554-17760440 GCF_000181295.1 Otolemur garnettii
CTTTAATGGGGATTGCATTAAAATTATATATTGCTTTGGGTAGTATGGACATTTTAACAATGTTGATTCTTCCCAGCCATGAGCATGGGCATACCCCTTTTCTAGAATAGTGTTGAATATGTTGATGTTCAATGAATGGTATTTTGTGGTATAGAGAATTTTTCAAACATTTTGTCAAATGAAATCTTAAATCTTAAGGGGGCTAGTAACACTCCCAATTTAATGGTGAAGAAGTTGAAACTCCTGATTATTTAACCATTGAGTGAATAAAATCCCATTGGAGTTTTGTTTCTGATTCCTCTGGGTGTTTGTTTTACATGGGGATATGGATATTAGATAGTTCTTCTTATTGTAATCCATTTGTTTGCCTGTTCTTTTCTCCTAATTTTCTTTTAATTGTGCAGTCCCACAACAATGTAATCCCACATTAATATTTACCTTAAACTTCTCCTCCTGGTTAACTGCTTTATAAGGAAAATTGTTCTGAAGTTTTGATGCTTTTACTGTTAGTATGTTACAAGTTACTATTATAGCCAGATATCTAAGGATACTTCTAAGAACTATAATACTGACTCATGTTAAGTCTGGTTAACACACTTTTTTCATAGGAAATACAGGGTCATCTTAAAAACTTTGGAATTATGGTAAAAGGTATCTTTTAATGGTGAGCTTGGATTGTTCCTTTGTATTTTCATCAGGTTTCTGTTTTATATTATTTACCACTCAGTGCAGCTCACATGTTTTTCTTCCAACAAATGATTACATTTTTGGATTTTTGGTTGTTTTACTTTACTTTGTATCAAGATACAAGCCATCAAGTAGCTTTTGCTGTAGAGATTTAATGAAGATGGAGGGAGAATGGGCATTAGAATGAACAGAAAGACTTGCTGTTTTATGACCAACAGTGCTATAACTAAAATGGAGGTATTTTTTCTACAAGCTTAGCAACTCAAGAATAAAATGATGTATGAATTATATAGGTATTAAACTGTCAGAAATACCATATAGGTAAGGCTGTTCTTTTGTCTCATCATGAGACCTCCTGCCTGTCCCTTCTCTCCCCATTTCCTGCTTTATACCCTTGTCCCTCTTCCCCTTTCTTCTTTCTAGTGGCTAAGATTTCTTTCTCCTTTTATATTTTGCACCTTCTTTGTCATCAGTGCTCTTTCTTACTTGAATGGTTCTTAATAATACATCTTTTAAACTCTTTAAAGGTAATAAGCACTGAGTCAGGCACTATTTTAAGCAATTTATAAATTAATTTACTCCTCATAGCAGTCCTGTGAAGTTATTCCATTTTACAAATGAAGAGACTAGGCACATATAATGGAAGAGGTAAGATGAATCAAAAGGGTTTGATGCTAGAGTTCATGTAGTTTATCACTACACTATGCTACTTTCTAACCATGGATTTAATAGCCATTGTGATAGTGATTTGACAGTATTCACTGAGGCAGAAATAATTAGCTTATACATTAGTACAGGATATCTTCAATATCTTGATGCCTATTTTAATGGTATATATTTTAGTGACCAATAAATGTTATAGTCTCTAAATAAAAACAATTTGTTTTATGGCTATAAGCAAATACTTTAACGGAAAATTGCACCTTAGACTCACCTGCTAAAATTGTCTTTATCAATATGTGTTTTATTTATTTATTTATTTTATTGTTGGGGATTCATTGAGGATACAAGAAACCAGGTTACACTGATAGCGTTTGTTAGGTAAAGTTCCTCTTATAATTGAGTCTTGCCCCTAACAATACGTGTTTTATTAATACCAGAGATTGTTACATTTTAAAAGTCTTCTTTGGTATATACCTCATATGTTTATCTGTGCCTTTATATTGTTTTGTCTGTTAGGTTGGTTATTAAAGCTACATATTAAACTATATAGATTACTATATAGTTCTAGCAATGAGGTAGCCTGAGAACGTGGAGTTAAACTTTTTACCACCTCTAGAATTCTCACATTTGATTGTGTTTGTGGGTTGAGGCATTGTATTGAAGTTTTTAAGGACTTTAGTTTTATGGGGTCATCTAGAATTCAGTCCCCATATTAGCTTTGTTATTTACTACTTGTAGATCCTTGGGAAAATTCTTACCATATCCTTGCTCAAGTCTACTTATTTATAAAATGAGGAATAGTACTGTTTAATGTTAATAAGCCCATGGGATGGCTATGAAAATTAGATAAGTACAGTGCATAGCAAAGTGCCTCTCGCAGAATGATCCCCATATAACGATAACTCCTATTTTTATTAATCCTGTTAATGTTCTGTTGTACTTAAATGCATTGACTTTTCTTTGATGAATTAATACCACATTTTTCCTTATTATTTCTCTCCAATCTGAAATGTTCCTGAAATTTTCTTGGGTGACTTACTTTGGAACTTTGTTTCTTAGATTACAAGGTTCTTTGAGAGTCTGATTAAAGCTTTGCTTCGTTTACCCAGAAAAATGTACTGAAAACAGTATTTTCAGTTTTTATATTCAGATACACACTCTAACTTTGATCAGGTTAAATCGTATCTTTTAAAAATGATTATACTTTGTCTCTTTAAAGTTTCATTCTTACATTGTATCATCTTTAGCCAAAAGCTATACATTTGATAGCTCTTTTAAGGATCTTGTTTGATATGATTTCCCAAATTTATCAATTAATGCTTTATGAATTAAATATACCTAAAATTGTATTGTTTTGCACACCAGAAAAGATACATTTTCCTCTTTTGGATATTGCACTACTCATTTGTTATTTTTATTCTATCATTTTTCACTGGAGTCATATGGAATGTAGACATTATGGAAGGTAGTAAGATTTTTGTGGTTGTATGTGTCATTCTTCAAACGCAAATTACTGTTTCAGAAACGATTTTGACTGGGCCTACTTCACCTTTACCCTCTCCTGGGAATGGGAGTGAAGCTACACCTGGATCAGTTACACAGCCAAAGAAAATTCGAGGAGTTGGATTTGGAGATATTTTTAAAGAAGGCTCTGTGAAACTTAGGACAAGAACATCCAGTAGTGAAACAGAAGAGAAAAAATCAGAAAAGGTAGTAATGAAGACTTTAACTTAGAATGACTCTCCTTGTTCTCATTAAGCATTTTTAAAATGTAAAAAAGTTTGCAACTGTCATACATTTTCTTTTTTGAGATCAATTAGTAATTTGTTATGAATGATAAGGCTGTGAGAAATAGTTTTCTGTCCACATTTACAGTGATTAATGTTTGTCATCAAATTGTATAAAATTAAGAATGCTTGTCCCGATAAATCTAACATCACCTTTTCTTATTAGGAGGTTTAGTGTTTTAGTTATCACATTGTAAACAAAGAAGGGGAGGTGTTTTGGGTTTTTTTTTTTTTTTTGCTCTTTTTTTAAGCTAAAATTTTACATTTTTTCTTTTAATTCGAAGTAGATCTAAAATGGTCTGTTTTAAAATGAATTAACAAGATATTAAGTTACTTAGGCACTATTTAACTTTCCTCTATATTGTCAGTAATGGTTGAATTTACTAATCTCCCTCTTAATGTACATACAATTTTATTTTTTATTAGTATGTTATTTATAATGTGAAATGAAACAAAGTGAATTATAAATTGTAAGATCTAATAAGAGGCTTTAAAATAAAACCTTATGATTTTATTTTGGTGGTAAAATAGCTGTAGTCTCATTTGGACATTTTTTTGTAATTGTTCTAGTATCAGTTCTGTAGGGATTTAGACTATTTACTTCAGAGAGGCGGCTCTTCCCTTGGCTTTCAGGGTATAGTTTACACCACAGTTCTCCTTTGTCCCTTTTTTTTTTTTTTTTTGTAGAGACAGAGTCTCACTTTGTCACCCTCGGTAGAGTGCCGTGGTGTCACACAGCTCACAGCAACCTCCAACTCCTGGGCATAGGTGGTTCTCTTGCCTCAGCCTCCCGAGTAGCTGGGACCACAGGTGCCCGCCACAACACCCAGCTACTTTTCTGTTGCAGTTCAGCTGGGACTGGGCTTGAACCCACCACCCTCGGTATATGGGGCTGGTGTCTACCCATTGAACCACAGGCGCCACCCTCCTTTGTCCCTTTTAACTCTTAAGAGCTTAAAATATTTTAGTACTTATATGCTTAGTTTAGCTACATTTCATTTATAGCCAGTGTTTTGGTTAGTGAAATATATTCTGGAATTTGGAATTTCCTTCTGAGGTTGGTGGTTTTAGTCTCCTCCACCCCACCTTATTACATATTTTCTATGTAATAGGCCAGGAGTTGGGTTCTAGGAAGAAAACTTTCACTGTCTACACATTTCTAGCTCTAAGGCTGTCTGGGTTTAAGATTATGGGGACTATGACTCTTTCTTTCTTTTCTTTTCCTTCCCTCCCTCCTTCCCTTCCTCCCATTGTCCCTTCTTCCTTTCCTTTTTTCCCTCAATTTTTCCCTTCCTCCTTCCTTCCATTCCACCTTCTCTCCCTCCCGGCCTACAGTGCTGTGGTGTCAGCCTAACTTGTAACATTTTGCATTCCTGGGCTCAAGTGACCCTCTTGCCTCAGCTCTCTTCCTAAATAGCTGGGACTATACGCACCTTTCACAATGCCCAATGCCCGACTAATTTGTTTTTCTTTTAGTAGAGATGAGGTTTCGCTCTTGCTCAGGCTGGTCTCAAACTCCTGAGCTTAGGCAATCCTCCCATCTCAGCTTCTCATAGTATTAGGACTACAGGCGTGACCCTTGCACCTGGCCCCAATTGATTCATGTAAAGGTAGAAACTAGAATTTTCATGGTGTTTGGAATGGTGCGCTATAGCCATGTAATCACTAGGAATGTTAAAGAAACAATTCTTGTAGTACTAAGAAAGACAGACATTAGACTTGTGCCACCTCCAAATCTAAAGCTTATAATTCTATTAAATAACTTTATTTGATTAATGATTCTATTAGTAATCTTTCAGTCATAACTTACAGTGTCTGCTACTCAGAGTTGTTGTTAGTGAAAACAGTCTCAGAGTTACCTTTGTGATGCTTGCATTGATCACTGATCTAAGAACTGATAGAGTAAGGAGCATGTCCTATATCTGTGTGTGACACCAGATTAGAAGATTTGGTTAGAATTGGGGGAAATTAAAGTGAGTATATTAGAAAAGAAATAGAAAACACAGTGGTAAGTAAAATTAGCAGCGTGTTCAGATTTTTAATGAAGTCTGGGGTCAAGTGAACTGTTGTTTCTGGGGAGAGAACTCATGGAAGTAGTGGTATAAGTTAGATGGTAGGACTTGAAGTCAATTAACATGGAAAAATGTCTAGTACACTAGTTAAAATGGTTGTAACATTATATCAATGTTTTCCTTTACATAAAAATGAAGTATAAAGAGGATTTTTTCCCCTGTTCTTTCTCTTTTTAGGGTTAAGTTTGGTGTTATTAAGAGCCCACTTTCTGGAATCAGATGTTCTAAGTTCAAATGTGGAATCTACTACTAAATTACTGTTATTGTGGGCACATAATTGCTTTCTAATTTATAAAAGTGTGAATAATAATGCCTACTTTATGCAGATATTCAAGGGATAGTTATAATGTAAATAAAGTGTTTAACTCAGATTGGCATATAGTAAATTCTCAAATGCCATTATTCTTACTTTAGAGATTGTAAAATTAAATCACAAGAATGTATTATGGGCATCAGAGTCTGTTTATTATCTTTAAGATAAGGAGATTTAAAAAAATTAGTAGTTCTGAGTTATCATTTAAGGAACTTTTGAATCTTTTATCATTTTCATTGCTGAGTTTTTAGTCACATCAGTAACCTAGCAGTTACAAAAAGCTGGATAACTATAGATGGAAACTTTATAATATTATTTTATTCAATATAGTTAATGCCAGCCATCTTTTTCTATTATAGCCATTAATCACACAGTCATTAGGATCCAAAACTCAGAGTGTGGAAATAGCAAAAACAGACACTGAAGGTAAAATTAAAGGTAAGTTTTTGAATAAAGAAAAAAATTGAAACATAACTCACATGTATTATTAGACTTGTTGAAGGCATTTGTTACAATGTACTGCTTGACCAGAATATTAAATACTATATATCTAAGCATCATGAGGTTAAGTCCTTTGGTATACTTGTGTTCATTGATGTATCCTCTTGCAGTTAGGACTGTGCCTAGAACGTAGCAGGCGCTTAATAAATATTTTAATGAATAATAAATGCCATTGTTACTTCACATACAGTATTGACTATAAGTTAAATTTTAAAATTTAAAGATGAATTATCAAGTTGAATTAAGTTGAATAACTTCTAGTGTATATTGTACAAAACAGAGGCTTTTAAGTGTTTATTGAATGAGTCAATTTGTATAATTCACATTATTTACACATGCTTTATTTCAGCTAAGGAATACTGTAGAACATTATTTGCATATGAAGGTACTAATGAAGATGAACTTACTTTTAAAGAGGGGGAGATAATTCATTTGATAAGTAAGGTAAGATAATTTCTTAACTTCTCAGTGAATTATTTATAGAAATTGTTTTAAAAAATTCTTTATTTCCCCCTAGAATATAACCTCTAGAAACCCTGGGACTTTACCTTGTTTCTGACTCCTGAGAACTCTGCACATAATAAATACTCACAAAGTTTCTTCTTCTTTTTTTTTTAAAGCTAACTTTTATTGTATATTTGTTATAATTGATAAATTAGGAATTATTTTTAGCCATTATACTGTTTTTTTCCTCTACTAACCCCATTTTCACAGATTTCTGTCTCACTTCTGTTCTGCCTCATTTCACCCCTCTCCCTTCCATGTACTGTGTGGAGTATTGTTTATAGTATTAAAAGAAGAATAAAATAGAGAAACAACCTAAATGTTTAGCAATATGTTGTAAATGGTGATGATGTAGCTGTTTCAAAGAATGAACTCATTTTATAGCTGGAAATGAATTCTAAGGCAAAATAAAGAGAAAACCAGTAGTATTTGAGCATTGGCAGAATCCCATAATAACTGTGCATTATGTAATACAGGAAAATTATAAACATTTTGTTTTGCTATAACCCTGTAGAAAAATTTTTGAAAATTTTTTCATTGTTTTAAATTGACCTTTTTTGTCAGATGGCTTAGCGCACAGTAATTTTTTAAAAATAATTTTTAGTGTTTATTCTTGAAGGATGATATGGGATACATAGAGGTAGTAAAAAGGTCCTATTATATGAAGCAAATGAACATATCCATCATCTCACACAATTAGCAATAGTTTTCTTTTCAACAGCAAGACCAGCTAAAATACATTCTTTTAACAGGAATCTCATAAATGTATGTTATTTTAATATTTTTATAGTTTGAACTGATAACACTTAATTTTTCATGAAAAGAGTATTCGGAAGAAACTTCAAAGATTTTGTTAATTTTCAAAGCAGCTGAATAATGTGATATATTTTTACTATGTATAAAGTATTAAGAAAGATGAAGTTTGGAAATTCATATTCTCTTTCTCCACCTTCCTTTCTCTCCCACTTCTTTTCCTTTTATCTTTCCTCTATTCCCTTAGGAACTTTTAACTTTACATATAGAATTTTGAAATTGACTTATTTTTAAAAATTAAACCTAATTTTGTAACTATTGCTGAAAGTAATATGTAAGGAATATTTTCTTTTAGGAGGACATTATAATCTATTTAAGTTTGACTTTTTTTTTTTGGTAAAAATAATAAAATCCAATTGTTATCCTATTTTGTTATAAATACTTTCCTTATTTAAAGATAACTCCTATTTTAATTATTCTGTTTTGCTTTTCAGGAGACTGGAGAAGCTGGCTGGTGGAAGGGTGAACTTAATGGCAAAGAAGGTGTATTTCCAGACAATTTTGCTGTTCAAATAAATGAATTTGATAAAGATTTCCCAGTAAGCTTTTATTTTTTAGACTTAAAAGAACATTTGGCTAATATTGTTCTATTTTGAAAACAAATTTTTGATATTGTCACTGAAGAATTTTTATGAAGGAGTTTTCAGATTTGTATACAGATAAAGTTATTTGAATTATAAAACTATTTTATTCTGAGCCTTATTCCTCCTCTCCCAATTCCCCTTAACACCTGAGTATACTGAAAAATAGCCTTAGACCTTTTTACTTTATATTTACAAAAAAAAAAAAAAAAACTTGGCCATTTTTACTGGATTACTTAGTATTTTCCTGAAAGAAGTTGCTTCATTTAATGTTGAAAATCTTCAGTTCATTTTAAAATGTTGATATTACTGTTAGTCTGTTAGTGTATTTTTGGAAGGGCAAGAAGCAGAGTCTTGGCCTTCTTCTGTGTCACTTCTCTGAATAAAGTGAGACTGAATCATCATCTGTCAGGGGTCTTTTGCCTTTCTATAACTTAATCCTCTTTTTTCCTACGTATGGATGTCTAACTGAGTTTTAAAGTAAAGAGATGGAGAATTAATAGAAGCACACAGAAGGATGGGTGACTACTGTATTTGGTTTAAGCCAACGCAGAACCCTCTAACCTTTGCAATCTTTCATTTAAGTAAATTATTGGAGATTTACTCTATGGAAGCTCAGACTCTCTGAGGGCTTTCTTTTGCCAGATTGAAATTCAGTATTGATTCAACCTTCATATGCTTTATTTTTATGCTTAAGGAATACTTTTTTCTCTGCCTATGTTATGTGCTTATACATTTTTGCTTATCAGTTATTCTTGATTTAGAAAAAACCAAATTCATATACTTAGAAATGTGTCTTAGTTTTTTTAAAGTATTAAATTAAGTCTTAAAATGTGAATAAATGCTTATAATCGACAGAACAGGCCTTTGTCTTCAGCCTTCCCTTTGAGAGTTCTGGAGTTAAGAGTAAACTGTTAAGACTTAGTAGACTAAGTCTGTCTATTGCTGCTTTTTTTTTTTTTTTT
>NW_003852426.1:17760712-17763431 GCF_000181295.1 Otolemur garnettii
AAAAAAAAAAAAAAAAAAAAAATCTCACTCTCCTTTGTACTAATCTCCTTTCCCACCTGTCTCCCTCAGCTGTGAAAGATGGGTAAAATAGTGATTAGGAACCTTAAGGGGAGGCATGGCAGAACACTTGCTCATTAAGATGATTTAGGTTTGTCCAATCCTGTGATCATTTTTGGAATATTTGACTTTTTTTTTCTTTTTGGAGACAGAGTCTCGCTGTGTCACCCTGGGTAGAGTGCCCTGGCATCACAGATCACACCTCAAACTCTTAGGCTTAAGTGATTCTCTTGCCTCAGTCTTCTAAGTAGCTGGGACTACAGGTGCCCACTACAATGTCCAGCTATTTTTTTGTTGCAGTTGTCATTGTTATTTAGCAGCCCTGGCCTGCTTTTGAACCCTCCAGCCTCAGTGGATATGGCTGGCGCCCTAACCACTGAGCTATGGGTGCTGAGCCAAGGAATATTTGACTTTTGATCAAGGAAGCTGTTCTAATGAAATAAGGTATTTGTCAGTGACCTCTTGTGGAGTTGTGAGGATTGTAGCATTTTATAATTTTTGGCAAGGATGGAAGGAGGAGAAACATTCATATAATTTAGATTATTAATAATCAGAATTTGTTTTAACCATAAATATTTAATATGTAACCAGTCAACTCTTTACACTTATTATTTCAACAGAAACCAAAGAAACCACCACCTCCCACTAAGGGTCCAGGTATGTAAAAGATACTTTATTCAGTTAGCTATTTTTAGTATTTTTAAATTCTAAAATGGTATAATTTGGTCTATATAAACCGTTAACTTTTATTAGTAGAAACAAGTGTGATGTGCTCTATAAAATTTTTTAGAAATATATAAAAATTGAGCATTCATGTGTGTATGCTTTAATAGTCATTTATCAAAGTGATAAATGTATAAAATGGGGACTTGGAAATAATTCAGATGCTTTAGTTATATGCGGTTTTGAGTTAATAAAATTGACCAATTTTAAACCTTTTTATAAAAATGAAAATTTCAATAGGTCAGGCACAGTGGCTCATGTCTGTAATCCAAGCACCTGGAGAGGCCGAGGCAGGAGGCTAGGAGTTCGAGACCAACCTGAGCAGCTTAGTGAGACCCTCTCTCTATAAAAAAAGAAGAAAGAAAAATTAGCATCTATGTAGTCCAGCTCCTTGGGAGGCTGAGGCAGAAGGTTATCACTTAAACTCAGGAGCATGAGATTGTATTGAGCTGCTGCATCGTAGCCCAGGCAACAGAGTAAGACCCTATCTCAAAACAAGAAAGAAACAGGAGAGAGAGAAAATTCAATATGCTGATCTGATCAATTAGTGATTCTACCTTTTCAAATAAATTTCTTTATCTCTCAAATACTTATTATTTATGTGCTCTTCTTTTGGAGAGCATCCTAAGGGTTAAACAAAGTACATGGTTTTAAATAGTTGCATAAATTATAGTATACCTTAGAAATGAGTTAACATTTGTTTCATAATTTGACTCTTTATTTTCATAAATTCTATCATCCATTATCTGATTTTTACAAGTGCAATAAATTTCTTTATTTCGTAACAGATTTTCTGTTTTTTAGAGTAACTTGGTCCTTTTCTAACCCTTGGTTTCAGCTTTATATTTTTGTGACCTAATTAATCCAAGGGCAAGGTAATTTTTATAGGAGTAGGTGTTGGAAGTTTACCAAAGCTGCACTCTTCAATATGGTAGTCACTAGCTACCTGAGACTGTTTAAAAATTAATTAAAATTAACATAAAAAGTTTAGTTCTCAGTCATGAAAGTCACATTTCAAGTACTCGGGAGTCATATATTGGACAGTGAAAAAACTAAATTTTTGATCATCTCAGGAAATTCTCAGAGACAGTGGTGAGGTCAAGGATATGAATTCTAACACCTAAATTTGACAAAGAAGGCTCTGAGAACACAGAGTTATTATAATATTTAGAATAATATGGGCAAATCCAGGATTAGAGATTGAGTCTAGTGATTTTGGTACATTGTTCTTTCTGTTAAATCATGGTTTCATCTGATACTATTTTTAAACTAATCTTTATGTTTTAGTAGTTTAATTGTCTCCTGCTCTAAGGCAGGCGTTCTCAAACTATAGCCTGCAGGCCACATGTGGCCCACCTAAGACATTTATTTAGCCCGCCGGGGGTTTTTGCCACCACTGCCTGTCCTGCTTAGCAGCCAACTTGTCCCAGGGCCTGCAGTCCGGCCCTCCAATGGTCTGAGGGGCAGTGAACTGGCCCCCTGTTTAAAAAGTTTGAGGACCCCTGCTTTAAAGCCTACTTTCTTTTTAAAGTATTAACCTCATTATTTTTTTTTTACCCTAGCTCCAAAGCCTGAGCTGATAGCTTCAGAGAAGAAGTATTTTCTTTTAAAGCCTGAAGAGAAAGGTGAGGCTGAATTTCCCACTTTCAAAGAATAATAATAATAAATTATTTCTTTCATTGTCATTAAAAAAAACCCGTCAATAGAATCATTTATGCTGATTTTTAATAGATGATCAGTATTTATTTTGTGAGGAGTAGAGTTTTCTGGGAGGGATTAGTTTATTAAGATTGATAGGAAATAGGGCGGCGCCTCTGGCTCAGTGAGTGGGTTTGAACCCAGCCCTTGTCAAACTGCAACAACAACAACAACAAAAAAGCCGGGCATTGTGGCAGGGGGCCTATAGTCTCAGCTATTCAGGAGGCTGAGGCAAGAGAAT
>NW_003852426.1:17763466-17854599 GCF_000181295.1 Otolemur garnettii
AGGACTCTACTGAGGGCAACAAAGTGAGACTCTGTCTCAAAAAAAAAAAAAAAGATGGATAGGAAATTAAGCTTTTATTCAAACTTAACAATTGGTATTCATTGAAAATTAAATCATTACTTTAGTAGAATGTAGTGCTTAATTAAAGTTATTTGAAATAATTTATAAGAAAACTAAGCTTTTATTATTTTTATAGTGTTTCAGTTTTTAAAAAATTCCTTAGAAGGCATAAAAGTGAGTTCTTAAACATGGAAATAATTATATATTATAAGGTGTCACTAGGTAATGTTTATATTTATCATATAAGCTTGAAAAGTTATTCCAATGTACTTATATTTTGTTAAAAACATTACTCATTACTTATTTGGAGAAAATAAGTTCCGTGCACAGAAGGAATAGTTGTTATCTCTAGTGGATTAGCTTATATGTACCAAAACTTGAATACTTTTTTAGAATTGCTTTTGTTTCCATGCCAGTGTTTTAGTCTAACCTGTCCTTATTTTGCCTAAACTGTTCTGGCTCTTAATTGATTTCTCACTGTAGCTCCTTGTCTCACTCATACTTCTCATTGCATGTCAATGTCTAGTTGATCCAGCACTGTTTGTTAAAATTACTGTCATTTCTCACATAAAAACCAGTAATACAAATTTAATTCCTTTAATAACGGACTTCTAAATTATATTTTGGATAATCATGTTTTGCCTTTGTTATTAGTAGCCACTCTCTATTCCCTGAATATGTCATGTATATTCCTCATAGCTTCATCTTTTTCTCATGGACTGTGCTCAGCATGGAAGTTTGTATTATTCTCCCTCTCTTTTTTTTTTACATTTAAGAATATTTTATGTATTTATGTTGCAAAAATAATTTACACTTAGTAAAAATATTTCTTAGTCCTATGTTAGTCTTTTATAATCTAGTTATTGCTGGGTGTGTATCTCAGATCAGCTTACTTTAGTATGTGGTTATGTACAGAGTGGCCATAAAGTACACACTATTTTAAATTGCACAGGAACTTTATGGCCACCCCATACATCTGTGTTCTCTGAAAAACCCATCTTATCAGAATATGTAGAATCAGATGTAAGAAGTATATTGCTGGCTTCATTTCTTAAATAGTGCCCTTCACCCATTAGGGAACAGTTCTATTAAAATTTAAATAATGACTTCTTATATTCTCTGAAATAAGTTGTTGGTCATATAAATAAAATATACATTTTTTTATTAGATTTCTCTGTTCAAAATCCTGGCCATGATGGAATAGTAGGAAGTGAATTTACATTTGTCAGTTAAATAACTAGAAAACTGGATGGTGTATATGAAACACTGGTTTTCAGACATTGGACATTAGGCAGCATAGGACTGAGCATTGAGAGGAGAAACCAGTGAAGGCGAGCTCAATAATTACTCCTGCTTATTGCCTAGAAGCAGTTCAAAGGCAGCAAAAAGGAGAAAGCCAAATAGCCAGTTTTCCTATGAAGCTGAATACACAGTGTTTAGGAGGTAGAGGCAGGAGAATCTCTTGAACCCAGGAATTGGAGGTTGCCGTGAGCTGTGACACCACGTCACTCTACCAAAGGGTGACAAAGTGAGACTCTGTATCTAAAAAGTAAATAAAAGTATATAACAAAATCTTGTATTCAAGAATGTAAAATTCACAGCATCTGCTATCTGATCAAACATTGCCAGGTATGGAAAGAAGCAGGAAAATAGTAACCCATAACCTGGAGAAAAATAGTCAATAGAAATAGCCAGAAATGACAGAAATGGTGGAACAGATACATTAAAACACTTACTATAATGAAATGAAAAACACTGAGTAGAATGTCCAACGGATTGGAGACTGCAGAAGAAAGTATTACTGAACTTGAAGAGAGCAATAAAAACTACCCAAAATGTATAAGAAGTGAACGGAATGTTGGTTACCTGAATGACAATATCAATGTGCAACTGGAGTATTTGGTGGAAAGGGGAGCGAGTAAGGACACAAAGTCTTGAAGAAATAATGGCTGAAATATTTTCAGATATGGTGAAAATAAGCGTAATAATCCAAGAAGTTCAGTAAACCCCCAAAAGAAGAAATATAAAGAAAACCACTTTATGTGGCTTGGTGCCTGTGGCTCAAGTGGCTAAGGCGCCAGCCACATACACCTAAGGTGGAGGATTCAAATCCAGCCTGGACCCGCCAAACAACAATGATGGCTGCAACCAAAAAGGCGCTGGCACTGTGGCGGGTGCTTGTGGTCCCAGCTACTTGGGAGGCTGAGGCAGGAGACTCGCTTGAGCCCAGGAGTTGGAGGTTGCTGTGAGCTGTGATACTACGGCACTCTACCCAGGGGGATAGCTTGAGGCTCTGTCTAAAAAAAAAAAGAAAAGAAAACCACTTTATGACCCATCAAAGTGAGTTTGATGCAAACCTTTGATAGAAAAGCTTAAAGCCTGGAAGAAAATAACTGTTAACTTTCCTAACAAAGATACCTTTCAGAAAAGGAGGCAAAATAAATTCAGACAAAGAGAGTCTGAGAGAGCTATAGTGCAGAAAGTGTTAAAGGTATTATTGGCAGAAGGAATATGATATTAAATGGGCAGTTGGAATTACTTAAAGTAATAAAAAATGCCAGAAATGCTAAACATGTGAATAAATATAAAGGACATTTTTTTCTCATTTAAAATTCTCATTAAAAAACATCAAAACTCTTAATTGGAATGAATTAAATTCTAAATTAATTGAATTTTAAAATTTAATATAAAGTATTGTTTTTAAGTGTGGAAATAGGAATTTTTTTTTAATAGTTGGAACAAAACAGGGCATAAGAAGGGAAATGATTCTAAGTATTTTCAAAATACTCTCCGTATTAACTTGACATGCCTTTAACAGACTAGGTACAAGGAATAGGAAAAATGTCAGTGGGTATATGTATTAGGAGAGAGTCAGAGCCAGTCTGAATATTAAATATTGGTAAGTTATTTTCTTTTAAATAAAAACAACCAAAATTCCACCTTAGTTCCCATGGTCAAGAGGGGCTGCTTTTTCAACACATGGCCAGGACAAATCTAAGGAGTCTTAAACCTTCTAACAGTGAAGTATAGGATTTTCTATTTGTATGAGTGTTCATGTTTTTATCTCTCTCTGATTGTAGTTTCATAAGCATATCCTTTTAAAAGCTGTTTTGTGGGAGAGGGAGGAAAGAGCTACTAGAAACCCTGAAACCAGTCATTCTATTACCCTCAACTCTTAAGTGGCTCCCTATTTTGTGGGGTACTTTTCCAGATCTTATAGTGGTGGTTAATCTCTCATTATCTAGTAGATAATGGAAATGGAAATGATACTTATCTCTAGATAATATGGGTAGCCCCAGACTACCATGTTGGTTTTCTCAAACTTGCTTAGCAATTTTGTCCCCTATTGTTTTCCCTTAAATACCTAGAATGCTGGCATGCTGTGTCCGAGAAAAGAAATAATATTAACACTTTGGAGCACAAGTTATTCCGCTTTCTGGGAAATCTTTTTGTATAAACCTTTCAGTAAGATACTTAGGTCTTTGGTATGAAATACATAGGAAAAGAGGAACTCATATTTATTTTGGAGTGCCAGGTAGGAAGACATAAATGTATGAGAGAGAATGTAACAAAAGTTTGTAAGTCCTGTCCATTACCTTCCCTCACTCCCGTCCTGACCCAGAGGAAAAGCATAAAATTGTGCTAGAAGCCAGTTTGGTTCCACACTTACTGGTAGAAGCAGTGACTGTGCTTACTTTGCATTAGGAGCATTTCTTTCTGACTTGGTGTTATTGAAAGATGAGCATCTACCTTCTTATTTTTCGGTTGATTTGTAAACAGAACATAACCAGATAATACACTCTAGGACTAAGCAAGCAAGGGATATGCCACTGGTGGCTTTGTGGGTTCCTAATTTAAAAAGAATGAGAAGGGAGAGCTGTGCTGATGGATATTCTTCTTGAGGTTGTCTTGTCTCTGCACATTATATATGTTTTAACCTAACATTTAAGGGCATCAGGTTACTGTTTTGGAGAAGATAAAGTTACATGCTAAAGTTATAAAGAATAAAAGCTATCGAAACTAAGATGTAAGAAAATGGTGTGAATTTTCCAAAACACATGCTGACCATAGACTCTTAAACAAATATGAAGTAATTTTTATATTACCCAGTGATTGGAGATGAGTGTCCAAAACAGTTCTTTTGTCATGTGGTCTGGAACCTTGGTATAATGACAGTTTAGTGTAGAATTAAGATGAAGATCAGAATGTTTAAGACTTATTTAAAGGCATTTATTATTGGAAGTACTGAACTCAGATGCCTTTTTATCTGTGACACAACCTAGAGTCCATAGACTCTGAGTTGAAAGGTATGGCAGGGTTTAATTGTATTTTATATTTATTATGCTTAATAAAAAGGAAATGATACTTATCTGTAATGTTCTACAAAGAATAATTTGATATCTGTAGCATACTACTTTAGCTTGGATCTAAAAATAGTCTTGACCTCTTAAGTAGTGAACAGTATTCTCTCTTTATTATACTTACTACATATTAAATAGACATTTAGCCAAATATTAAACACACAGTAGCATAAAGTCAATCTGTATGTTTTTATGAGGCAGCTAGTTTTTGCTAGTTACGAGGAAGATTTTAAAGAAATTTTTCAAAGTGATGTTCTGGCAGTTGCTAGTTCAGTAGTTAATATACAATAATGAGAATTTTGTGGTTATGTAGATCCTTACGAAATGAACAATAAGATATTTTAACTATAAAAGTGAAGGTGATTTCAGGTCATGGAAAGAGCATATGAAAAGAATGGAAGTATATTTTGAAGAACTTGCTTTAGGGTTAGCAAGTTGGAAAGATAACCTTTATATAGTTATTCTCAGTCCTTGCTATATAATAGAATTACTGGGGTAACTTTTAAATATACTGATGTTTAGTTCCTCTTCAGAACTTTTGTAGGGTAGCATGTAGATACTAGTATTTTTAAAGCTGCCCCAATGATTTTAATCTGAAGACCTTTTTCTAGGTCATGAAAGGCTGGTCGGCTCAGCGCCTGTGGCTCAAGTGGCTAAGGTGCCAGCCACATACACCTAAGGTGGCGGGCCAGCCCGGGCCCGCCAAACAAGAATGACGGCTGCAACCAAAAAATAGCCGGGCGTTGTGTTGGGCGCCTGTGGTCCCAGTTACTTGGGAGGCTGAGGTAGGAGACTCGCTTGAGCCCAGGAATTGGAGGTTGCTGTGAGCTGTGATGCCACAGCATTCTACCCAGGGGAACAGCTTGAGGCTCTGTCTCAAAAAAAAAAAAAAAAAGAAAGACTGGTCAATGCTATGACAAGGAGTATGTATTTAACTACTTTTTTATATCTTGCCTTGCTCAGAAAATGATTTCAAGCAGTGATGAAGGTTTCAGAATTTATTATATGGACATAAATAAAATGTATCAGTATGTTTGAAGGCTTCTTATGGAAATAGGGAAAAAAGTCTAGTTTACAGTATTGTCTTCTCAAAATGAGCCTTTATTGACTACATTAACCTTAGCTTCTACTACCAGATTTTGAGAAATCTGCACCAGCCAACTTTACTAATTTGTCTCATACCTCTTCTCCTTTTGTGATTGCTGCACGTAATTCATTCTACTACCATATGATGTTCATAGAATAGCAGTTGTTATTTTTCTTCAGATTTACATGGTGTAGTCCCCTTTCCCTGGAACTCTTTCTCTGGAATTGATCTTCCCTCGGAAACCTTAGTAGCTAGTTCGTTTTCATTTTTCAGGTTCCAATTTAAAATGTTACTTCCTTGATGTTAGTCTTTTGCTTACTGCTTTGAAAGTAGGTATTTCTCTCTATTGTCTGTTACATCTTAGTGTAAATATTTATATTTTCTATATTGTCTTTTTCCCCTACTTGACTAAACTCCATGAGGGGCAAAAGGCATGTGTAGTTCTATCTGTACTTTGTCATTGGTTCTCTAGGGCCTTGCACAGTAGGTATATAATACATAGGGGATACTCAATATGATATTGATTGTATAGTTTGAAGGATATTTTAAAGATTGAAGGCTCGAAGAGTATGACTTGTTCAGACTTGTTTTTCTGGAACTTCATTCTAGTGCTTTTTGGATAGATATGGTGATGGGGATGGTGGGAGACAAATAGATAAAAGGAAGTTGAAATGTTCTAAGAACAAAAGACCAGAACTATTTCCCCAATTGACTTAAACAGTCAGGAAACAATCTCACCTAATTGAAAATCCAAAAGTAGGAATCATGACTTGAACTCAGTGATTTCATTATGGACATGGATTATCTCTGCTTTGTCTTCATATTGGCTCTGCTTTTGGTCACAAGAATGTTGACAGTAACAATCAAGGCAATGTGATTTCTTGTCCATTTGATGAGAAAGAGGGAAATCTCTAACTGTGGAATGTAAGTCCTTTTCAGCTTTTTGGGACCCCTTTAGGCATATATTTACTTTCAAACAAACAAAACCTATGTAAAGTATGCTGTGTACTAATTGACTGAGTCTAATCATATGAAAGTAGGATGATTTGGATGACACAACTTTGTTGTTTGCTGAAGATGTTAGAGATAAGGCATTTTAGGTGATCTACAGTCTACATTAAGTCATTTTGTTGACCAATTGGATCCTAATGGTTGTTAGAATGGGGAAATGAGTAAGTATGCAATAGAGATACTTTATAGAAGAAAATTTGTGTGAATTCAGCTTATGACATAGAATTTGATATGAAATATGGAATGAACCTTTGCTAAGAGTTTGTATTAAATGTTTATTTGGAAGATGCTACCCTGGAAATTAGGGATAAAATTTATGGATATGGGTAAGGTTATCTAAGGAGATTGCTTAGAATAAGAATGGGAAATGGGAAGAGAGCTTAGCATATAGTCTTAGATTATGTACAGTTAAGAAGTTGTCAGAGAAACTGGAGTGCTTGAAGAAGACTGACAGAGAGTGGTCATAGAGATAGGCAGCAGAATTATAAAAGCCAAGGGAATATATGTGTAAGTCAAAGTTGAAGTAGGGGATTCTCTGGCAATGACAAATGAGGACCAAATCTCCTGCTACTACAACTAGAATGGTTATTTGAAGTGTAAGTGTGTGTGTGTGTGTGTGTGTGTGTGTGTGTGTATTTGCCAGAAGTCATCTGATAAGAGTTGGAGAGCTAAGAAGAAAACGAAGAATCATAGAACAAAGATGGAAGATGAGAGGACAGCTCTGTAAAGAGAGCCTGGCTGGCTCAG
The DNA here is from genome assembly GCF_000181295.1 of Otolemur garnettii. NCBI lineage: Eukaryota > Metazoa > Chordata > Mammalia > Primates > Galagidae > Otolemur > Otolemur garnettii. The sequence continues at coordinate 17,770,733 of NW_003852426.1, forward strand.
TGCCTGTAGCTCAGCAGCTGGGGTGCCAGCCACATACACCGGAGCTGATGAGTTTAAATCTAGCCCAGGCCTGCCAAACAACAGTGACAATTACAACCAAAAAATACTCAGGTGTTGTGGCGGGTGCCTCTAGTCCCAGCTTCTTGGGAGGTTGAGGCAAGAGAATTGCTTGAGCCCAAGAGTTTGAGGTTACTATGAGCACTGACACCATGGCATTCTACACAGGGTGACAGCTTGAGACTCTCTCTCAAAAGAAAAAAAGAGCCTGGCTTTTGGGCTCTTGTTTCCTTTTGAGCCATATGTCAATTCTGAAAGTGATAGCTGAGACTATGAAAAGAGCTTTCAGTAGACTTTGGGGTTCAAGAAGACAAACATTGGAGTTCAGGGCTCATGAATGGGGTGAAATCTTAGTAAATTATTAGAATTTGATTTAGCTCCGGAAGGAATTCATTGTGGTTGGAAGTGTGAAATGTAAATAGACATAGCTCCTAAGAACCTGAAGCTCAACTTTTAATCATCTCAATCCTTGATTTGAGGAAGGTGGTCTGGAATTTTTACTGCCTCTACCTTGGCTTACTGACAGAAGTAAAAGTAAATATTCCCTGGAGAAGATGACATCATCTACAACTTTAAATTATCTCTGTATGTTTTCATATAAATATCTTCTGTCCTGTACTTACTTACTAGGAATTAGGCAAACTTACAGCTATCACACATGACTAGAAACTAGAGATATAGACAATATAGCCCTTAGGTCATACAGATATTAGAGATACAGGACATAAGGTTTAAAGTATCAATGCCTAATAGATAATCAAAGTAATAAAACAGGGTAATTTTGGCAAATGTAGAAACCATAAAATTACGTATGTAAGTGTATATAAATTTGTAAATATATATGTGTGTATGCACTCACATATCAGTATATGTGTATGTCAGAATATATTTGTGTATCCAAACTGGAGCATAGAGAGAAAAAAATGGAAAATGTAGAAAAGAACTTAAGATATAGAATACCACTGACCTTTGAACAACATGAGTTTAGACTGTTTAGGTTCACTTATGATTTTTTCAACCAAAGATAGGTGGAAAATATAATACAAGAATACAAAAGCTGTATATACAGAGGCCAACTTTTTGTATTGGTATGTTCCCCAAGGCTCCCTGGAGGGTTTGAGTATGTGTGGATTTGGGTATACATGCTGGGCTTGGAGCCAATTTCCTGCATATGCTGAGGAGTGACTATATAGGGAACTACAACGTGTGGTTGGAGAACCAGGTGGGAAAGAGAAAGAATGGAGTAGAAGCTGGATTTGAAGATATTGTGGGTTTTGATCACTAAAAGTGATTAAAAGTATCAAGCTGGCTTGGCACCTATGGTTCAATTGGCTAAGGCGCCAGCCACATACACCTAAGATGGCAGGTTTGAATCCAGCCCGGGCCCGCCAAATAACAATGACCAAAAAATAGCGGGGCGTTGTGGCGGGCGCTGGTGGTCCCAGTTACTTGGGAGGCTGAGGCAAGAGACTTGCTTGAGCTCAAGGTTGGAGGTTGCTGTGAGCTGTGATGCCATGGCACTCTACCCAGGGGGACAGCTTGAAGCTCTGTCTCAAAAAAAAAAAGTATCAAGCCACAGAATCAAGAAGTACTATGGAACTCAACCTGAATACATGCAAAGGAAACTACTACTATACTTGTTGTAGTTATCCTGCTATAACTAAAAGACAAAATATAGAAAGCAGTCAGAGAATTAAGACATTAACTTAAGAGTAACAAAAATAAGACTGACAACTGCTTCTCAGTAGGAAAAAATGAAAGCCAGAGATGGTAGAGTGTTATCACCAAAGTATTAAAAGGAATAACTGCTAACCTAGAGTTAATAATGCCAGTGAAAATGTCTTTAGGTATGGAGATGAAATAAAGATATTTTTAAACCAGTCAAATCTGAGAGAATTTCTTACCATCAACATGCTGGTACTATGGGCAAGTTCTTCAGGAAGAAGGGAAGTGATTCCAATTGTAATGTAGGAGATGCAGAAATAAAGAGCAAGAGAAAGACTGAATATGTGGGCAAATCTCAGTATTGACTGTATGAAACATTAATAATATCTTTGGAGCTTTCTTAGAAATTAGAAGCGCAGCAGGACAGCAAGCATGTAAATGGAATTAAAGTGTTATTAGGGCAGTAGAAAAATTAATACTTGACTTTGATATCAAGGATGTGTGTTGTAATTTCTAGATAATTACAAAAATAGTAATATGTAATTAAAGCCAGTAGTAAGGAGAAAATGGGCTAATAAAAACTAAGACAAAAAAGCAAGGAGAAAAAATGGAACCTAGATCGCACAGAAAAAATACCAAGTGCTAAGTAATTACAGAAAATATAAGTGGATTGAATATTCTAATTAAAAGAGAAATTGTTAGACTCAGTAAAAAAGAAAAAAAAAAACAGGATTGACTTTATTCTCCTAATCAGAGATAAACATTAATGGTAATGATTCAGGAAGGATTTAATTGAAAGGATGGAGAAAGATACACAAAGTTGGACAATGGAGTTCAGGAACTCAGCCTAAAAAACGTGCTACATACCTCATTGTTGAGTATTAGGATTACTGTCGTCACCAGGTGCCCATGGGGAGTACTTACAAGGTTTAGCAGTGAGGTATCTAGCACTTTTTCTAAGATGGGTTTATGAACTTAATTATCAGAGCTCTTATGGTGAGAACTCTGATGGTCATTCTAGAAAAAGAGTTCTATATTTACTTTGAAGGGAATTTATGACTTAATTGTCTGACCTTGTACTAGGCCAGTGTTTCTCACCTTTTTTATCTCACAGCACAGTTGAACCCATAATTAAACTTCGGTGGCACACTTAAATTATGTTGATCAAAAAAATAAAAAGATTACTCTTAACTGTGCTTTGTACTTCCTTCGAAAATAATTTAATGATCTTTTTTTTTTAAGATTCAGTGTGTGATTATTTTTACAAATTGGAATGCTTACATCCTACTAAGCAACATAGCCTTCACCACTTTTACCCAATTACAGGATTAAGACATTTATGCTTTACACCTGATAGATCCAACTTGTACTTGCAATATGTTCCATAGGTGTGATCCCCCTACCAACCCTCCCTCTTCATTTTTTTTAATGCTACATAGTATTCCATGGTATACATATACCATAATTTATTAATCCAAGCAACACTGAATCCAAAAATACATTACTGGGACTTGATCAAATTAAAAAGCTTCTGCACTGCCAAGAACATACAAATTTAATGAGTTTTAAAAATTTTCTCGGCACCAACGATCCTCTTGCAACACACCAGTATGCTGTGGCATACCAGTTGAAAAGTCACTGTACTAGGCAAATGTTATCAAAAGAAAGTTGGTCTAGCTAAATTGATAGCCAGCAAAGTCGACTATAAAGAAAGAAGCATTATTATATTTAAGGGAGACATTTAACTGCGGGAATGTGATTTATAACAAAGTTGCTATTGGAGTAGAGAAAAGATGAAATAAATGATGTTGAGTTAATTGATAACCATATAAAAAATGAGCACATCTTAACCTCTACCTTATATTGTATACAGATCTTAATCCAGAAATAGATCGCTGGGTGCTTTCTTTGTACCGACCCTTTATGGTACTAAATGAAATTTAAACTGCCTCTTAATGTGCATAGAAGTTGCCTTCATGTGGATTGTGGCTCTAAATGTCACTAGTAAAATAATTTTCTAGAAGTAGCATAAGCAAAGATCTAACATGTTCTTGGAGAAGGAAACCATGTCTTCAGTAGGACACACAGGCTTTACCAGAAAGGAAAAGATTGTTTGGACTGCATTAAAATTAGGACTGTCTTTTACAAACTTAACTTTATGAGAGTGTAAAGGTATACTACAGAATGAGAAGTGGTATTTACAATACAGGTAACAAAACACTTAAGATCAGAGTGGATAAAGGCTTCCTATAAATTAATAAGAAAAAGGCAGATTAATAAATGAATAGCTGCTTGAATAACCACTTCATCAAAGTATGAAAAGTTACTTAATGTCATTACTCACCAAGGAAGTACAATTTTAAATCAAAATAAGATTCTATTGTATACTCAACCAAAGTGCCTAAAGTTTCAAAAAAAAAATGGCAGTAAAGATGATAAAGATTAATTAGAGCTCTGTCATATATTCTTATGGGAATGTAAATTATTATATCCAGTCTGGTGAACAAATGCTCAAATATATCTATACCCTGTTAGTAGCAATTTCATTCCTAGTTAGATACGCAGCAGAAATGTATGTTCCACATGTACACCAAAAGACTTAAATAAGATAGTTTGTATGTGTTATTTATATTGGCTCTAATTTGGAAATAGCACAAATGTTCATCATCAGTATAAAACAAGTTGAAGTATGTTCATATACTGGGATACCACACAGCAATGAAAGAATGAATTAGAGCTACACACAGCAATATGAATCTTCTGATTTTATTGAAGTAAAGTTAAAAATATGCATAAGTGATCAGTGATGTTAAAAGACACCTTTGGCTAGGAGCAGTAGGATAGTGACTGGGAAGAGGTACAGAGGGAATGTTAGAGATGTGTATGTTCGATTCTTGACATGTGATGGTCACATGAGTGTGTTCATGTGATAACCTCTTACGCTTTGTACTTTGCTTCTGAAATATACTACTGTTTAAACCACTTTAGTCAGGTAAATAAGCATAAGTTTCCTTTGTCGTAAAATTTCCTAAAATGTTATGAAAATAGAGTCAATTAAAAATACACTCACTGACTTGTCTCCTGCACGACACTCTCTAGTTAAACAAGCCCAGGAAGGTCAGGTGTCTGCTCCCTTCAGAAACATGGCAGGATATTTCTCCATGAAGTCTACCAAGCTCATGCTCAAGGGGACGAAGGCAAAGAGTAAGAAAAAAAAAAAGCAAAAATAGGAAGAGAACTAGAGAAGAGGATGAAAATACCCAACTTGATATTGGAATCTGGTGGACAGTAACAAACTTAGTGAAATTTCAGGAACCATAGCCATTGAAATGGATAAAGGAACCTACATACATGTACTTGACAATGGTCTTTTCACACTGGGGGCCCCACATAAAGAAGTCGATGAGGGCCCCAGTCCTCCAGAACAGTGTGCAGCTGTCAAATTGTCTGATTCCAGAATTGCCCTGAAATCTGGCTATGGAAAATATCTTGGTATAAATTCAGATGGACTTCTTGTTGGGTGGTCAGATGCAATTGGACCAAGTGGACAGTGGTAACCAGTCTTTCAAGATGGAAAAATAGCTTTGTTGGCTTCAAATAGCTGCTTTATTAGATGCAATGAAGCAGGTGACATAGAAGCAAAAAGTAAAACAGCAGGAGAAGAAGTGATAAAGATTCGATCCTGTGCTGAAAGGGAAACCAAGAAAAAAGACAACGTCCCAGAAGATGACAAAGGGAACGTAAAGCAGCGTGAAATCAGTTACGTAAAGAAATTTCAGAGCTTCCAAGACCACAAACTTACAATAAATAAAGAAGATAGTAAAAATTTTAAAAAGGCTCAGAAAGAAGGATTTTTGCATGAGACCTTTCTAGACAGGAGAACCAAATTGAAAGCCAACAGATACTGCAAATGACTGGGATTTTTGTTTCTTTTTTTTTTCCTGAATAAAATATTAGAAATGCTTTTATAAAAAAATACACTCACTGCTGGGCTCTGTAATCTTGGCACACTGGAAGGTGGCTTGCTTGAGCTCAGAGGAGACCAGCCTGAGCAAGAGCAAGACCCAATCTCTAAAAATAGCCAGGCATTGTGGTGGGCACTTGTAGTCCCAGTTACTTGGGAGGTTGAGACAAGAGGATCACTTGAGCCCCAGAGTTTGAGGTTGCTGTCTAGACTCCACAGCACTCTACAAAGTGAGACTGTCTCAAAAAAAGGAAGAAAAGAATATACTCACTATTATGTGGATAGTCTTTGTTTTTTTTTTAATGTGTCTTCAAGTGGTAACAAAGAATATTTGATTTTTTTAAATTAGAATTTATGCACCTGGAATCACTCATGCTTTGGTACCAGTATTGTTTACCGGAATTGTTTATTTCAATTCATACCACAGATGCTAATCCTCATCTGAATTAATAAACGGGTTTACTTACTATGTACAAGGCTGATGCTGTGTTCTGTAGTAAATAAAAGGACATCTTTTGGTTTGTTAGCATATAGTTTGGCTATTTTTAGTAAAAAATTGTTTGTAGACTTCTATTTCTTGCTTTTCCATATCTTGTATCTATATCTCAATGTAATTCTTCTGTGGGCATTCTAGTAGCTAATATAGGACTTTATTTCCTGAATTAAATTTCCTCTTGGTTTTGGCACATTCGTAGCTGAACTAAAATTCTTTTTTATTTCTTTCTTTTTTTGGTATTTTAAATATACAGTAGGAACACTTATTTTAACACTTCTAAAAGATATTTCTCCATGTCTGATGATTTGATATGGAAATCAAACCCATCATTCCCCATCAGTCTGTCTACATCAAGGGCATGAACTAAAATTCTAATACAACTGGATATCCACATGCAAAAGAATGAAGTTGGAGTCCTGCCTCACACCATATACAAAAAGTAACTTGACATTGGATCACTGACCTAAATATAAAAGCTAAAACTCGGGCGGTGCCTGTGGCTCAAAGGAGGAGGTTGCCGGCCCCATATACCAGAGGTGATGGGTTCAAACCCAGCCCTAGCCAAAGCTAAAACTCTTGGAAGGAAGCATAGGAATAACTTTTCATGGCCTTGGAGTTGGCAATAGATTCTGAGATATGTGTGATGCTGTGATATGATAAGAAATATATTTCCCTGGTTTCTGGCACACAGCTGTAAACTTTCGGAATTTCCTGAGTGGTGTGAGAGGACTGTCTTTTGTTATTCATAACAAGCATATTTCAACCACATCTGAGCTTATTAGTTTGTGTTAATGAGATGACTTTTGTAAAGCGAGAGACTGGTTGCCAGGGAAACCAGCTATCTGATTTAGCCTCCCTTAAAAGCCCTATATAGTACGGTTCAGAGAGCTTCTGGGTTAGTGAATGCATGGAGGTGCTTGGAAGGTGGTTCTCCTGGATAAAGCATGGAAACTGCACCTCTTCCTATATACTATGTCCTGTTCATCTCTTCCATTTGACTGTTCTGAGTTGCATCCTTTATAATAAACTGGTAATAGTAAGTAAAGTGCCGCCTTTAGTTCAGTGTGCTATTCTAGACTAATCCCCTGATCATTCCTTGACTTGTGATTAGCTTTGAAGTGGGGGCAGTCTTGTGGGGCTAAGCCCTTATCTTGAGGGATCTAATATAGGATGACCGGATTTTAACTTCTGTAAGGAGGGACAACATGGCCGGGTGGGGCAGGGTGGGGGCGGGGCAGGGGACGGGGCAGGGCAGGGCCTGACAACAATGCAAACTTTGATAAGCAGTTCTCAATAATCACTTCTCAGCAATTATTTGTTATTATTATAGTTTAACATTATAAAATCAACAAAAATAATATAAAACTCATATTCTGGCGAAATAGCCACAGGGCAGCCGAAAACCGTATATTCCCTTCTTGTTCTCCCACCTGTTCGTGCATTCTTTCCAAAAATCGGGACTTTTTAAAAACGCTGTGGGACACAGGACAAATTGTTGAAAAGCAGGACTGTCCTGCCAAAAGCGGGATGTCTGGACACCCTAATCTAATACTAACTTCAGGTATGCAACGTCAAAATTTAACTAAATTGTATGACACCCAGCTGGTGTCAGAGAATTGGTTGATGTGGGAATAAATTCCTATCCATTTTGTGTTAGAGTGTTATGAAGGCAGAAAACAGTTTGTTTTTATTAAAATGTGACACTAAAAGCACATTTAACAAAAGAAAAAATAGATAAATTCTACTTCCCCGAATTAAAAACTGTACATCAGGTTAAGAAAGTGAAAAAACCTATAGAATGAAAGCAGACATTTGCTAATCATATATCTAATGAGGTTCTAGTGTTTATAATTGTATATTGTGTCTCTTGTAATTGCAGAAGTCAAACATGGCTTGAGTATTACAATTAATTCAGTTTTTTTCTTTCTTAAAATGTATATACATTTCTTGGCATCCTCTATGTATAAAGAACTGTTATATCACAACAACAACAACAAAAAACCCCAGTTGAAAATGGGGAAAAGACTGAAATAGATACTTCTGTAAAGGAATATACAACAAGCTAACACAAATCATTAATCTTTAGGAAAATGCATATCAAAACCACAGTAAAGCCAACCCTGGTGGCTAATGCTTTAATCCTAGCACTCTGAGAGGCTGAGGTGGTGGGAGGATTACTTGAGCTTAGGAGTTGAGCAACAGCAAGACCCCTTCTCCGCATGACATAAAAAATCCTAGCCCGGTGTGTGCATATAGTCTCAGCTACTTGGGAGGTTAAGGCAGGAGGATCCCTGGAACCCAAAAGTTTGAGGTTTCTGTGAGATGGGCTGACATCATTCACTCAAGCCTGGGTAACAGTGAAGCTCTGTTTCAAAAAAGAAAAAAAAACACAGTAAGCTACCACTTCACACCCATTAGGGTGGTTTATAATTTTTTTTTTAAATGGAAAATAGTAAGTGTTGGTAAGTGTGTGGAAAAATTGGATTTCATATATTGTTGGTATAAATGTGAAATGTTTAGCTGCTGTGAAAAACAGTTGGGTGGTTCATCAGAAAGTTAAACATAGAATTACTATATAACCTGGCAATTCCACTCCTGGATAAACACCTGAAAGAATTGAAAACAGGTACTCAAACAAGTATCTATACTTGTTCATATGTTCATAGCAGCACCATATACAATAGCCAACAGGTAGAAAACAATCCAAATGTTCTTTATGGATAAACAGATTGTGTTATACACATATAATGGAGTATCATTCAGTTGCAAAAAAGAAGTGAAATACTGCTAAACGAGGATAATGTTACAATGAGGATAAACCTCAAAAACATTATGCTGGGGGAAGAAGCCAAACATAGAAGATATCACCTGATTCCACATATGTGAAGTATCTAGAATGGGTAAATTTATAGAAGATAAGACTTCTGATTGCTTATTGCAAGGGTTTAGTTGGAAGTGGGAATGGGAACAATGTTTTCTTGAGGGTAATGGAAGTGTTTTAGAACTAGGATAGAGACAATAATTGCATAACTTTGTGACTACCCTTAATGGCACTGAATTGTTCATTTTATAATTATTAATTTTAGGTTATCTAAATGTCTCCTAGTGTGTGAATGCATTACTTTCTTATAGGACCCCTGTTATATAATAATCAACATAATAGAATTGATTTAGTCATGGACATACCAGGAATTATGCATCTTATTTTGGTTACTTTTTTTTTCCATAACTATTAAAAATATTCTTTTGTGGTACAAGAATAACACTGCAGAATTGATTTCAACCTGTTGTTTGTATTACTAAAAGAAGTATGTTCATGGACCTTTATTTAATTTATCCTTTGACGTTTTCCTAGCATTTATACAAGCCTCTTTCTTAACATTTTGTAAAAGTTCAAGTTTGACTAGTTGTTAAAACTAGAGAGAGCTCTATTTGATTATGGTGAGAATTGGAGATCTTGGGCTTTTACTCTTGGTGGTATAACCATATACTAAATCAGGTGTCCTCAAACTACAGCCCACGGGCCACATGTAGCCCGCCTAGGACATCCATATTTCTTTCTGGATGTTTTTGCTGCCGCTGCCTGTCCTGCTTAGCAGCCGACTTGTCCCGGGGCCCGCAGTCCGGCCCTGCAGCGGTCTGAGGGACAGTGAACTGGCCCCCTGTTTAAAAAGTTTGAGGACCCCTGTACTAAATTGTTATATCTTAAGTTTACAAAAAATAAATTTTTGTATCACATGATGATGACCAGAATTCTAATCAACTAAGCTGTATTTTCATATCCATGGGAGGGATAAAGTAGTAATAAAGGGTCTGTTGGGGTGGTGGTCACACCTATAAATCTCATCACTTTGGGATGCTGAGGCAGGAGGGTCAGTTGAGGCCAGATTTCAAGACCCTGTCTCTACAAAACTTAAAAAAGTTAGCCAGCTGTAGTGGTATGAATTTGTAGTTTCAGCTACTTAAAAGGATGAGATAGGAAGATTACTTGAGCCCAGTGGTTGCAGTGACACTGCTATGATGATGCCACTTCACTAGGGTAACCAGAGCAGGGCCTTTCTAGAAAAGAAAAAGTGGTAAAACTGAGACAATAGTACTTTGTATTTTTATTTTTATGAGATAGAACTTGTAATTTTTAAGGAGGAACTTAATCTGTGGCCTGTGATGTTTGTTTCATGATCCCCAGTTATGGTTGATACTAATTTTTGTAAAATTATTTGTAGTCCTGGGATAGACGTCCTTTCCAAAGACCAAGTAATTAAGAAAATTATTCAGTATTGCACTTACGAGTTTTTTACTTTTGGATATATGCTTTATGATACACTTTAGCTAACTGCTGCATCATGAATATATTATATGTTTGCACATGCATCAATTTTGGTACCTGTTCTTAGTACCTGAATGATCAGGAAGCAAATACAGTAGAACCTCTGTAAGTTGACCACCCAAGCGACTGAAACAAACCGGTCAAAATACAGAGGTGGTCAACATAAGGAACTAGGTTTATGGTACCGATATGTACGGTACATATGAGGTGTGTCTTGTCTGTGCAAATTAGGTCAGCCTGAGGTGGTCAGTATAGGGAGGTGGTTAATTATGGACGTTGTACTGTTTGTCATGATAAAATGATTTTTACTGTAGTTTTCTGATGATAAAATGATTTTTTCTTAATATGGCATAAAATTATTCTCAGTATTGTTTTTAAAGCATATTTTTTTGTCTGCTATATAAAAGTGGAAATACCCATTTTCATTGAAATACTAAATCATATTGTGTTAATAAAATTTTTAGTGCAATGTAAATAAAGCTTGTAACTCTCTCATTTGTGGCTCACTAATCTAGCCACAGATCCCCCCACCCCCATGAAACAAGGTCTTAATCTGTTACCCCCGATAGAGTGCAGAGGCTTTATTATAGTTCACTGCAATGTCAAATTCCTGGGCTCAAGTGATCAACTCAGGCCTCACCTGAGTTTCTTTTAATGTTTGATTTTCCTTCTGCCTTAGGCGGCAACACAGCTGGGACTACAGGGGTGCGCCACCATGCCTGGGTAATTTTTCTGCTTTCTGATGTAGAGACTGGGACTCATTATTGCTTAGGCTGGTCTCTAATTCCTGATCTCCAGTAATCCTCCATTCTCACCCTTCCAGTCTGCTGCTGGTATTACAGGCATGAGCCACTGTATCTCACCTGAGTTTCTTTTAAGGTTTGATTTTTTTTTCCTTTTGCATCATGATTATTTTTGAATGAGAGTGTTATGTGGCACTAGAGTTTCTATTTGTTTTTAGTTCTCAATGTTTCAATTTCAGAAAGTGGTGTGAATTTAAGTCTTAGTTTTCTGTTTAAAGTAAATCATATGTAGTTATATTTAAGGTAGAATATTACCCCTAAAAGGAAAGCATGTTGGGAACATAAAAATGCAAGCATTATTCAGTACTCAGAAGCTCATTAGTGGTTACCAGCCCCAAGAAAGTAAATTTGTCTTTTTTTAAGTCTACTTAGGCTTATTAAATTAAAATATAAGTTTAAAATAAAACAATTCATACATACAAATGTAGAAAATAAAAGGGAAGTCTGTCTCCATCTCATACTTGTCTAGTCTGACGTTAACTTTGGTAAATAGAAAAGCCTAAATGGTTTTGTTTAATAATAACTTGTTAAATATTTTTAAATCATCAGATGAAAAATCAGTGCTGGAACAGAAACCTTCTAAACCAGCAGCTCCACAAGTCCCACCCAAGAAGCCTACTCCACCCACCAAAGCCAATAATTTATTGCGATCTTCTGGAACAATGTACCCAAAGCGACCTGAAAAACCAGTTCCTCCACCACCTCCTATAGCCAAGTAAGTTTTGCTCAATTTTAAATTAGCTTATTGATTTACTCACACTTGACCTAAATGGTTCTATTACCTTTCTAAATTTCAAAGTAATTTTTCTTTTTACATTTAATTATTTTTATAATTGACATATAAAATTGTATATATTTATCTTATGTACAACATGATGTTTTGAAGTATATATACATTGTATGTAGAAGGTATAAATCTGGCTAATTAACACAGGCATTACCTCATATAGTTATCATTTTTACATCCACTCTTAGTCGTTTTCAAGAATACAATACTAGGGCAGCGCCTGGGGCTCAGTGAGTGGGGCACCGGCCCCATATACCAAGGGTGGCGGGTTCAAACCTGGCCCCAGCCAAACTGCAACCAAAAAATAGCCGGGCGTTGTGGTGGGTGCTTGTAGTCCTAGCTACTCGGGAGGCTGAGGCAAGAGAATCGCTGAAGCTCAGGAGTTGGAGGTTGCTGTGAGTTGTGTGACGCCATGGCACTCTACCAAGGGCAACAAAGTGAAACTCTGCCTCAAAAAAACGAAACAAAACAAACAAAAGAATATAATACTATAGTCATTGTACCTTATAATAAATTTCTTAATTTCTCTTATCTAAGTATAAAAAGGTATTTATGTATCATTTGACCAACAGTGTCCCACTCCCTGCAGCCTATCCCCCAACCACTCCAACCTCTGGTAACCACCCTTTTACTCTCTGCTTCGATGAGATTAGCTTTTTTAGATTTCACATATAAATGAGATGATGTGGTATTTGTCTTTCAGTGCCTGGCTTATTTTATTTAACATAATATCCTCCGATTCATTCATGTTGTTGTGATGAATGGCAAGATTTTCTTCCTTTTTATGGCTTAATGGTATTTCATTGTATATAGCTACCACATTTTCTTCATTGCACGTTGTATATCTCTACCACATTTTCTTCATTCCCATGAAGAAATGAATGAATGTTCACAACAGCCAAGATAAGGAAGCAATGACTTCATCCATTGACACTTACGTTGCTTCCTTATCTTGGCTGTTGTGAACAGTGCTGCAAGAAACCTGGGAATGCAGGTATCTCTTCAACATACTGATTTCATTTCCCTTGAATATATACCCAGTATTGGGATTGCTAGATGATAGTTCTATTTGTAATTTTTTGTGGCACCTCCTTACAGTTCACAGTTATGACTGGTAATTTACATTCTCACCAGTAGTGCACAAGGAAAAAGATTTCTTTTTCCTCACATTCTGGCCAACGTTTTTATCTTTTTTTAAAGTTAAAATTTATGCTAATGTTATAAATATCATCTAAGAAGATTCAAAAAAACTGAGAGCTGGATATATACACAAACATCACAGGCAGTTTCTAGCAGTTTGGCACTTTGAATTCTCAGGGGACTAAGCACCATTCTGCCCCTGTTGGCAGTCTCCACACATGTTCAAACTCTTGGGAGTTGTATTACAAATCTAGTCAGGGCTGGAACCATGACAGTGACCAAGAGCTCTTACACACGGATCTGCAGATGCTGCTAAGCATTGAGGCAAAGAGGTGAAGAGGGTATATAGGGAGAAGGTTCTCTGCTGCCACCAAGACAAAAATCTGGATAATCCTAGAGCAGCTGAATTCTTCTACTAGTTTTTTGGGGCTTTAAATATTGATTGATGCTACATCCAGATCTGTATATGGCAAGATTAGGACAGGCAAGAAGTAGGAAGCAGAGAGGACTGAGAGGCCTGAGGAAAGGAAGAAAGTGAAGCTTGACCTAGAGTGCAGGCCCAAGTGAGTGAAGAGGAAGAGAGGGAAAGCTAGAGTAAGAGACTGAACATCTATGAGAAGGATGTTCCCACCAGCTGGAGGAAGAGCAGAAGCAGATATTCCAGGAACTTGACCAGAAGTTAAGAGGAACAGCAGAAAATACTGATGACAAAGGAACCCCAAACTAAAGCTGTGGTACAAGTGGTAGCAAGATGAGTAAAATGGCTTTTGATGAGACTGTTGGCTTTTGTAAAAGTGTGATGAGGTTCTCAACATGGTGCTTCCCAATAAGAAGGCAGGCAAGCATAGCTGGGATGGAGTTGTAATTTTCCATAAGAGAAAAAATTTTCGTTTGTTTTTTTACATTTTAGAATATTATAAGGATAACATGTTCTAGTTATATAATTCGCTTTTGTATAAATTTTAAGTAAAAGTTAACTCAGAAGTGTGCCATTCACTCAAAAAGTGTGCCCTGCACCCATTAGGTGTGAATTTATACAATTCCTCCTTCCTTCCTCTTACTCCTCCTACTTGATTTCTGTTGAGTTTTACTTCATGTGAGTACATATGTGTGTTGATCAATAGTTTCACTTTAGTATTGTGTACATGTGGTGTTTATTGTTTGTTCTTATGCTACTTCACTTAGAAGAATGGTCTCCAGTTCCATCTAGGTGGTTATAGAAGATATTAGAGCACCATGTTTTTTTTTTTTTTAATCCACATTTTTTTTTCCTTTTTAGACAGAGTCTCACTTTGTTGCCCTCAATAGAGTTCCATGGCATCATAGCTCACAGCAACCTCAAACTCTTGAGCTCAAGTGATTGTCTTGCCTCAGCCTCTCAAGTAGCTGGGACTACAGGTGCTCGCCAGAACACCTGGCTATTTTTCGAGATGAGGTCTCTCTGTGGCTCAGGCTGCTCTCAAACCCGTGAGCTTAGGCAATCCACCAGCTTCAGCCTCCCAAGTGCTAGGATTACAGGCGTGAACCACTGTGCCCAGCTAATCCACATTTTCTTAATCCACTTCATGTATCAATGGGCAGTTGGGTTATTTCCATATCTTTGGTATTATGAATTGTGCTGCTGTAAACATTTGAGTGCATTTGTCTTTTTTATAAAATGTCTTTTTTTTCCTTGGAATAAATACTTAATAGTGGAATTGCTAGATCAAATGGTAGACTTACTATTAGTTCTTTTAGATATTTCCATATTACATTCCATAAAGGGTATACTAGTTTGCAGTCCCACCAATACTATTTAAGTGTTCCTTTATCTCCATATCTATGCCAGCACTTGTTTTCTGGGACTTTTTGATAAGAGCCAGGCTCTAAGTGAGTTAGATGATATCTCATTGTGGTTTTGATTTGCACTTTGAACATTTTTTCCTGTGTTTGTTGGCCATTAGTCTGTCTTCATATAAAAAGTTTCTGTGCTTACTTTGTTAAAGTGTTCTTATTATACAGTGGTATTGAATTTTGTCAAATGCTTTTTTTCCATCTATTGAGGGAGAAAGACCATTATATATGGTCTTTGTTTTTGCTTCTATTTAGGAGGTAAATTACACTTATGGATTTGCATGTTGAACCATCCTTGCATTTCTGGGATGGAGCCTACTGGTCCTCAAGAATTATGTTTTTGATATGCACCTGAATTTGGTTTGCTAATATTTTATTGAGAATTTTTGCATCTATTATTCATAAGAGATATTGGCCTGTAAATTTTTCTTTTTGTTGTTGTGTCTTTTCCTGGCTTTGGTATCAAGGTCCTTTGTAGAATGAGTTTGGAACAATTCCTTCCTTCTCAGTGTTATGGAATAATTTCTGCAGTATAGATACAAGTTCTTCTTTATAGGTTTGGTAAAATTCAGGAGTAAAACCATCTGGTCTGGCACTTTTTTTGTTGGAAGAATTTTATTACTGCTTCAGTTTTGATGTTTGATATTGGTCTGTTCAGGAGTTCTATTTCTTCCTGATTGAGTCGGGCGAGATTGTGTGTTTCCAAAAATTTGTCCATTTCCTCCACATTTTCAGCTCTATGGGCATAGAGATTTTTATAGTATTGTACTCAGGGATAGTGTTTTGTATTTTTGTGATATATCTTTTGGATGTGGGCATTTATGACTATAGATTTCCCTCTTAGGACTGCTTTTGTTGTATCTCCAGATTTGGATAATTTGTATCCCCATTATCTCATTTAGTTCAAAGAACCTTTTATTTTCTGTCTTTATTTTCTCCTTGACCCAACTATCCTTCAGCAATAAGTCGTTTCATTTCTATAACTTTGTGTAGGGATGAGTGTTTCTATTGGTATTGATTTCTAATTTTAATTCTACTGTGGTCTGAAAAGATACAAGGTATAGTTTCGATTTTTAATAATCTGTTGAGATTTGTGTTGTGGCATAGGATGTGATCAGTCTTAGAGACTGATCCATGAACTGATGAGAAGAATGTATATCAGTACTTTGGGGGAGTAGAATGTTCTGTGTTTGGTAGGCTCATTTGTTCTAGAGTCATGTTTAAGTCTGTTGTTTGCTTTTATTTTCTGCTTGGAGGATCTGTCCCATTCTGTTAGTGGGGTGTTGATATCCTTGGCTATTAAGATGCCGCTGTTCATAATTTGTTTAGATCAAGTAGGATGTGCTTTTAAATCTTGGTACATCTGTGTTGGGTGCATAAATATTTAGGATTGTTATGTCCTCCTTGTTGCCTTGTTCCCTTCATCAATATATAGTGACCATCTTTGTCTTCTATATTTTTCTTGATTTAAAGTCTATGTTATGTTTTATAAGAATGGCTACACCAGCTTGCTTTTCATTTCCATTTTCATGGAATATTGTTTTCTATCCCTTTACCTTGAGTTAAATGAGTTCTTTGGATTAGTTGTATTTCATGGAGAGGGCAAGATACTTGGATTGTATTTTTTTTTAATCCATATAGCCAGCCTATGTCTCTTCAGTGGTACTCAGCCATTCATATTTATTGAGAGGATTGGTAAGTAGAGTGGATTTCTTTTGTGTAGAACATTATTGTTTTGTTTTGTCTGTTAGGCTGTTGTGGTATCTGCTTTGACCTTTAGCTTCTGGCTAGTTTTACCCTGGTGGTGTCTGTGGTGCTCATCTGTGTATAATGCAGATCTGAGTTCTTTCTCTAGGGTAGGTCTCATTATGGCAAATGTTGTTAATGTTTGCTTGTCATGAAAAGATTTAATTTCTCCATTAAATGTGAAACTTAGTTTTTCAGGATACAAAATCCTAGATTGTTAGTTGTTCTATTTAAGAAGATGAAAATGGGGGCCCACTCCCTTCTAGCTTGTAAGGCTTGTAGGGTTTCCCCTGAGAAGTCTGCTATAATCCAGATGGGTTTTCCCTTATAGGTCAGTGTTGTTTACATCTAGCAGCTTATTGAATTTTCTCTTTCATTTTGACTTTGGCCCAGTTAATTAGCTATGTGTATTGGAGGTGTCCTGTTTGCTATAAATCTTCCAGATTTTAGTGACCATCCTGCATCTAGATCTCTGGCATGCTAGGGAAATTTTCTTTAATAGTAACTTCCAATAAACTCTCCATGCTTTTAGTGTTCTCTCCTTCTTTCTCAGGGGTATCTATAATTTATATTTTCAGTTTGCGTAGCCCCATATCTCTCTGAGTGATTGCCCTGCTTTTGTCCTTGTCTTTTCTGCTTCTTTAAATGATTGTGTTAGCTTGAGTGTCTCATCTTCACGCCCTGGGATTCTTTACTTACCTTATCTTTGTCTGCTAAGTTGCTGGGACTTCCTTTTGTGTTTTAAAATTACCTGAATGACTCTTCTGTTTCAAGTTCCATTATATCTTTACTAATTTTGTTGAGTTCTTCTTTAGTGACTTTTTTGTTAATTTCTTTGAGGATTTTAGAGGCTTCTTTTTGCTTTCTCTTCAATTCCATCCATCTCATTTGTCAACCATATGCTGAATTCCATTTCTGTCATTTCAATAATTTCCTTATAATTGGAGTTTCTGGCTGTCCCTCTATTGTGATGCTTTGTGATGCCTTAGGGCAGTGGTTCTCAACCTGCGCCTCTACCCACAGGAACTGTATTAAATGGTGGCAGCATTAGGACGGTTGAGAACCACTGCTTTAGGGGTATTGATCTGTTTGGTTTTTCTTGTTGCCAGAGGTCTTTTGCTGGTTCTTGTCTGTGACTTCTTTTCTCAGCTAAGGGTTAATGGGCTTAGAAGGCTCTAGTTCAGTGGTTCTCAACCTGTGGGTCATGTAGGAACTATATGAAAGGGTTGCAGCATTAGGAAGGTTGAGAACCATTGCATCTAGCTCCTTACTGGAAACTCTCCTGCTTGATTCGAGTAAGGGGAGTTCACTAGATAGCCCTGGAGTAAGAGCAATAACAGCAACTGCTGATGTGAGTTCTATGAGTTGCTGTGGCTGTAGTGAACTGGTGACTTGAAGCTGGGGGTCCTTGGCAGGAGTTGGACTTAGGAGCAGATCTTTCATCTCTGCTGCATTGGTGGAGACTCTGGGATGGGGTCTTGAGGTTCACGTGCAGCAGTAGAGACTTCTAAATGATGTCTTGGGCCTGGTGTTTGTTCTGGAGGTACAAAGATAGAGCTTCAACCCTGGGAGCGCCTCAGGGCCCGGAGTGGGGAAGAGCCTGAAGCAGAGTGTCTGAGAAGGGCCTTGAGGAAAGGTGAGGAAGATGGGGCTGGTTTAACTGAAGGGTGGGCTCAGTGGCATTCCAGAGGCAGTTTGGGCCTGGAGGGCAGAGCCTGAGTCCACCAAGTCTCAGGCTGTTCCACAGGCTTTAGGGCTATTCTGCAGGTTTTAGAATCACTAGAATGCCAGGTCCAGCAGGCTGGTGTTGATAAGGACTGCCCTGGGACCACAGAGCTCTTCATGCCCTTCCCAGTACTTGCCGAAGTGAAGCCGCAGTCCACTGCCTATTGGGTCTGCTGCACTTTGTCCCTGTCAGTACCCATGCTCAAATCCCCTTGTGTTCAATGGAAGAAGCTCTTGGTTTCAAGTTACTGGGTATAACTTGGGGAAACCACACGTCACTGCACTCCTTCCCTAGCTCAGTGTAGGTAGGGCTGGTGTGGTGCACCTGAGAGCTCAGGATGGCTTAACTGCTGTCCCATCCCCACTGTGCTTGCTGTCTGGTGCAAACCACCAGAAGTCTGTGGGGTAGAGGAGAGGGTGCCAGCCGTAGCTCAGTTCACACAGCACTAGCCCAGGGAGCCTGGTACTTTAGCACTGTCTGTTCATCTTGAGTCCCATACTCTCTGATCTGTGTGTATCTCCTCGTCACCCTTTTCCCCACTCTGCATCCCATGTTGCTTTGCGATTTCACAATGCTATTTCTGCGTAGTGATGTAAATGGAATCAGCTATCTACTTTCACTAGTTTCTTGGGAGCAGTGTGTTAGCAGGTTGCTTCTAGTCCACCATTTTTTGCTGTCTGTAGGTGAGTTTGTTACTGTCAAGGTTGTGGAGCTGGCTTTCTGGAATAAAGTTTGCCTAGGTGATAACACTGACAATTTCCCAATTAGAGTGATGGCCCACAGTGCCATGGGCCTTAGCTACCAGGACTGTCAGAGGGATCTGTGTTCTCTCTCCCCATGATGTGCATGCAGCAGTTGACCACCCAGATGCTGTAGGAAGTCACTGAGGGACAGATTACTTAGCTTCTGGCTCCAGCCCTCCCAACCTACAGCTTGCTTTGTAAACATTACTGGAGGAGCATTCTGTACATTTTAACTTAGCGCTATTGCTTGCTTTCAGATCAATTCTTCTCTTGTTGCAGTTTAATTTTTTCAGTATGTTTTATAATTTTTCATAATACTGTTAAAGGTTAATTTATTCACAGTAGATGAAAATAAATGAATATATTAACTCATTAAAATGTTTTTTATATTTTTTGTTTTATTGTGATTAGGGTAGAGGTTTACATTTATGAAAATACTTTTACAGAACAGAAAATAATCCATATTTTATAAAATATTTACTGTCATTAAATCACAGTTTTAAAAAGTTAAATTTCACATATAAGTGATTTATACATATGTTTTTCTCATTTTAGGATGAATGGGGATGTTTCTACCATTTCATCAAAATTTGAAAGTGAACCAGTATCAAAACCAAAGCTAGATTCTGAACAGTTGCCACTTAGACCAAAATCAGTAGACCTTGATTCATTTACAGTAAAGAGCTCTAAGGAAACAGGTAAGTCAGCCTGAATGAACAAAGGTGGTGTATTAAAAAAAGTTGTCAATACAGTTTTCAGGAGGTATATAAAATATATGCATATAGTTTGTGTGTGGATAGATTTAGTGGAGGTTATACATTTAGAATTTGTTTTAAATTAGCCAAAGTAGAAAAACTAACTTGAAAGAAGATAATGTAGATAAGTTTTTTATGGTTCTTGTTGGTCAGAGGTTTCTTACTGATCAGAGGACTGAGTGGTCAGAGGACTAATTGGAATGCTACAAAAAGGTCCATCCGTTATTCCATCCTTTCATAATGGTATGATCTTACTACCCGAATCAGGCGAATATGAGTATATTTTAGTTTTAAACATTTAACAATGAGGTGGTATAGATTTTCATTGCCATGTTATATTTAATAAGACTTTTAATATTTCTTTCCTTCTTTGGAGATACTTTTGTTTCCATATAAGAAAATATGCTTTCTATGACTCTACATATCAGCAGACTTCACTTCTTTTGCTAAATGTTATTTTTTAAGCTTTAGGATGGATTTTTCAGCCCATTAATCATCTTTGTCTATTCTGTACTTCCTGGTCTTATGCATTTATTAGTTATAAATTGGAACACTTAAACAGAGAAATACTAACAAAAATCTCACTTTTAAGGCCAAGCTGGTGGCTCATATCTGTAATCCTAGCTCTCTGGGAGGCTGAGATGGGTGCACTGCTTAAGCTCAGGAGTTCGAGACCAGCCTGAGCAAGACAGAGACCTCATCTCTACTTAAAGTAGAAAAATTTGCTGGTCATGGTGGACTATAATCCTGTCACTTGGGAGGCTAAAGCAGGAGGATTGCTTAAGCCTGGGAGTTTAAGGTTGCTATGATCTATGACTCCCATGGCACTCTACTCAGTGTGATAGAGTAAGACTCTGTCTCAAAAAAAAGAAAAAATAAAATAAAAACCTCACTTTTAAAAGCATTGTACAATCTCAGTACAATCTTTCTACTATTTTGTACAGTGCTTTGCATTTCTTTTTTACTATTTTCAAAGCACTTTCTTATTTATGTTCTTATTTTTATATTAACTCTATGAAGCAGATGGCTATTTTTTCCTATTTTGTGCCTAACCAAAGTAAGCTACAGACACATTGACTATACACAATCATATCACATAAATCAAAAGAGAACTCTTTAAATTTTTCTCTATGCTGTTTTTTTTTGAGGGTGTACAGAGTCTGCTCTGTCATCCTGGGTAGAGGGTGGAGGGCTGCAGTGATGTCATCATACTTCATGGAAACCTCAAATTCCTGGGCGCAAGTAATTTTCTTTCTCAGTCTCCTAAGTAGCTGGGACTACAGGCACACATGATCACATCTGGCTAATTTCTATTTTTGGTAGAGATAGGGGCACACTCTTACTGAAATCAGACTGATTTCAAACTTCTGACCTCAAGCAGTCATCTCCCACATTGACCTCCAAGACTTTTGAGATTGTAAGCATGAGCCACTGCACCCAGCTCTCTGTGATACTCTTCAAAAAATCCTAATGTCTTAATATATTTTTTAACTTCAATATTAACATTTCATATTACGTTTAAGCTTTAGAGCCAGTTATACTTAGATGTTTTTTTGTCACTGCATTATAAGATGTGTTATCACATTTTACATTTTCTTTTAGGTGACCTTATTTTTCTTTCCTCTTTTCAGTTTGTCATTGCAAAAACTCTGACTTAAGTGTGACTTCATTTTAGTCGTTTTTTTTTTTTGAGACAGAGTTTCAAGTTGTCACCCTCCGTAGAGTGCTGTGATATCACAGCTCACAGCAACCTCAAAATCTTGGGCTTAAGCTATTCTCTTGCCTCAGCCTCCTGAGTAGCTGGGACTACAGGTGCCTGCCACAACACCTGGCTATTTTTTGTTGCAGTTGTCATTGTTGTTTAGCTGGACTGAGCTGGGTGAACCCGCCAACGTTGGTGTATGTGGCTGGCGCCGTAAACACTGTGCTACAGGTGCCGAGCCTCATTTTAGTCTTTCAGTTGAATATTTTGTAGATCTTTTATATTTGGATCCTCCTTGCTCTCAATGAGCATATATTCATCACTACTTTCTGGGAATTGATTGTATTGTTGTTGATTGTATTGTGGAGAAATCTACTGAAACATTTTCAGTACATTTTATCTGTTGAAAATTAATCTTTATTTATTGTTAAATAAATTTTAAAACCTCTTTATGTTTTTAAAAAATCCTGTTATCTTTTATTGAGCTTAATAGTAAAAAAGAGAATTTTATCAGTTCATATTATCTTCTGTTTAATTTAAAATATAGCTAGAAATGTGTCTTCAAAAGTAATAATGGGCTAGGCGCCTGTGGCTCAAGCAGCTAAGGCGCCAGCCACATACACCTAAGGTGGCGGGTTCAAATCCCCAGCCCGGGCCCACCAAACAACAATGATGGCTGCAACCAAAAAAAAAAAAAAATGGCCAGGCGTTGTGGCGGGCGCCTGTGGTCCCAGCTGCTTGGGAGGCTGAGGCAGGAGACTCGCTTGAGCCCAGGAGTTGGAGGTTGCTGTGAGCATGATGCCATGGCACTCTACCCAGGGGGATAGCTTGAGGCTCTGTCTCAAAAAAAAAGTAATAATGGAAGAAAAACAGATTATTTGCACAATTTTAACTCTGTAAATAAAAAATCAATTGCTATTATATTTTGAACTTTCACAGTATTCTGGGATTTTTATCACAATCTTAAATTTTGATTGAGTCCCTTTGGGAACTGAAGGAATAACATCTAAAATCTGTATTTATCTGTTGCT
The DNA here is from genome assembly GCF_000181295.1 of Otolemur garnettii. NCBI lineage: Eukaryota > Metazoa > Chordata > Mammalia > Primates > Galagidae > Otolemur > Otolemur garnettii. Next base: position 17,793,508 of record NW_003852426.1, read on the forward strand.
TTGTATTATTTTGGGGACATTTAAACAAATTTAGATAAATTAAAAGAAGTTTTCACTTTTTTCAAAACTTTTTCCATATACATTCTCAAACTTTGTTTTGCTGCATTTCTAGTAAAAAATAATACATGTAGGAATTTCAAAGTATTAGTGGTTGAAAAGTTGTGTATACTTGAGTGTTGGGCCCCATTCTTGTCTCTAATTCATAACTATTACTTACTCTTCATTTAAATAAACACAAAGGCTATGTGGATCAGGATTTGAAAATTAGTAATTTCTTTTTTTTTTCTTTTCTTCAAATAAATAAGGAAATAATCAAGAGATGCTGAAAACATCCAGGAAGCAGTTAACTTCCAAGCTGCTATTCTGCTATTTCTTCCACTTAATTATGCTGCCTTTTTAGGGTATCCTACGCTTACATCCTGAAAAGTTCAGAAAATACAAATTTGGGGGATGGAGTTCATGTTAAGTACCAAATATTTAATTTATCTCCTCATAAGTGTTGTAGGCACGGTAGCATGCCAGAGTAAAAGGCATAGTTGATGGCAGCAAATAGCTTATGCCCACCTTTTCTTGGAGAATGTTAACACAATAAAAAAAATATGTTTTATCTCAAATACAACCTCAAATTTGGCATTAGTTTGAGAGAGAGCTTATATTTTTGGCTTAGTTTGAGATTTTACATTTTTTAAATAACATGAAACTGGATCTTTTAATGTAAGTTTCCTAAAATTAAAACATGAAAACCTCTTACTGAGAGTTTCATTATTACCTAAAGTAATTTGAAGTGAAGTGGTGTAATGAAAGTATACTGACTCTGCTGTTCAGAAATACGGATTTAATTTATTGGCTAATCAGTCATAGCAGTTTTCTTAATCTGTTTTCTTGCTTAATAAACAATTAAATGATTCAGTATATCTACCATACTTATTAGAAGACCTGATGTGGAAGTTATTATAAATGTTATTTTTCTGCTTCCCTCCCTTCTGCACTGTTAAACTCATCTCATTCTGTTTCTGCTCTAAAGGATATAAATTCCTGACTATTCTTAGATATGATTTTCCAATTTATAAAGCCACATATAAACATTTATGTGTATGTTTATATATAAAAATAATTATGTATATAAATACAGAATCTGACTTTTGCATATGCAAGAAAAAGACATGCCAAGAACTGTGAGGTTTCTTTTTTCTCAAGTTTAATGACATGAAATAACTTTTAAGTTTCCTCCTATATATTCTAATATATAATAGAGTACTGTAAATTGCAAAGCTGGTAGGAACCACATTCTTTTCTATTTTTCAAAACTTCCTCAAAATTGGTTTAAGGAAAATCTATTCTGCCACTAATTATTTATAAAATTTACATGGTCCAAATATTTTTAACATAGTAAATTCTCTATACAATAAAACTATTTTCAAATTAGTCTAAAAATCATGATAGAAAATTGAGTAATGACATAGCTATTACATTGAGAAAGGCCTGCTGATGAGGTTTCCTTTAGTATTTTACCTCTTTGGATTATTTTTTATGATAAATTATTCAGTGACTAAAAGGAAATTTTAGAGAAATATACATTTTTGATCCACATGTATTCATTATTGAATAATGAAACATTCTCTTCAGTTTTATTTGGTAATTGATCTATTTTTGTTTGAATCATTTTCCCAATATTTACTCATTTCTTTCTTTCAGAAAGAATTTATGGTTGGATTTTTTAACTAAAATGCCTTTTGAGTAGTATACACTATAAAACTGACCCTTTATCTAAACTATAGTTTAAAAAAACACTAAATTTCTAATAGTTTCCTTGATCATATAATATTACAGAGAATGAATATCATATAAGGCATAAGTGAATTTATGTATATATTGAGTCAGAGTTTTATAATGAGATATTTAAAATATTTGGTATATTTTTCTTTTGTGATACCCATATAATTAAAATTACCTCTTTCCTTGTAATTACTGTCATGTACTAAAAGGTAGTTTAATTTAGTTGTAACTACATTATGAGATGTTTATTACTCTGAACACCATCCTTTTGGAAGCTGTCTTAGTGTTCAGTGAATACTAAAGCAAGGCTTCTTTCTAGCTTCATGTATACTAAAATTAATACTAATTTTAATTTTTCCCTTTGAGAAACAGAGTAATGTAAAATCCAGTACACACCTTATCTAAGTTTAGATAACCTGTAATAGCTATAAGCTAAACATTGAAATGGTTCTATTCGTTCTACAACTGTTCCTTTTTCCTGCCTTGTACAATAATTTTTTTGGTTTAAGTCTTTTTCCTAGACATTCCTATCCTTGACTTTTCTTTCCAGATTTTGTTTCCTAGCCTGTTTGCCATGTTTCCCTTCTTACGTGTCAGGAAATTATTCTACCCTTCTCCATTTTGGTAAGATGAAAATTTATGAAAGAAATTAAAATAATATTTTCAGTATAAATAGGTGGTACACATTTTCTTTGTAATTTTACCAAAAGTGTACATGTTTGTCTGTGTATTTATTCTAACCCTTTTGGTTTTCCATTTCTAAATAAATGAAATTCATTAAAAATTTTTTTTCCTTATTAGTGTTAGATAGTTTTTTTTAAAATTGGCAACCAGAAAAATCAGTTTGTTTTTCTCCGTAAATTGGATATTTCATTTTGATTTTTAAAAATTCCATGTCTGGCAACATGCAAAAGTTTTAAGTGGTTGGCAGAGTGACAAATGTGATTCTGAGAGTTAAGTGATTTTCATGCTTTTTATGTAACATGTACGGTGTAAATCCTTTGTTATAATTCTTAGTAAATTTAAAACCACTTAGATAAGTCTTGAGTCTAAGATGTGCACTTTTCCATTTTACTAACCTGATGGTTTAAATGGAGAACCTGAGAGAGTTTTAGAATAGTAAAGTCATTTGTCTCAGTGTTGTAGCCCCAAACTGGACATACAGAAGGTATTTCACATGAGCATGGTGTATAATTTTGTAAATCTATGTTTTATTTACCCTTTGAGTTTCTTTATCTCTTTGAGAGTCTTTATTTTTTTTTAATGTTATTCTATTTGTTTTTCTTTCTGCAAGTTGCTTAAATATGCATTTGAAAATAATGTCTACAGCCAAAATGATTGGATTGTACTTCTTAAGGTTTATTTTGTACATTGTCAGTGAAAACTTATCAATGTAAAAGGTAATTTTTAACCCTTCAGACTTGACATATTTTAAACATCTTTTTAAACATGGATTTATTTGTATTTGCAAATAAAAAGACATTTAAATACATATTAAAATTTAGCCTCCTTCAGATTTATGATGCATTTTCCTTTAAAGTCACCTATTATAGTTCATTATATTTTATAATTACTTATAGACGTTTATACAAAGACTCAAAAATTAAACAGCATACTGAATGTCTATTTTGATGAATTAGCTTAGTGACTTGATCAAAGATAGTACACACAATGTAACTGATGGGAAAAAAATCTAATAGTAGTCAACAAATAAACTTATAGTTGTTATAAAACGCATATTGCCAAATAGCAATGCCTCTTTTTCTCTTACCTTTGTGTCCTCCATCCCTTAAAAAAATTCTCTAAATTACTTTCTCCACGAAAATTGATAAATAAACTTTAAGGATAGTGTTGTGCATCTTTAGATCTCTTTTAAGAAATAAAAAATAACTCAGTTGGGACATCTGAATCCATGTTAGATAAGCAAATGGTAATACAAAAAATAAAATCCAGACCTAAAACATTTTGGCTGTGGTTAATATGCTGAGTTTGGAGTCTGGGCTAAAGAAAGATTGTATTGACAATGGAACTACCTGTAGTTTGCTCTTAGGCTTTTTCGTGTCATATGTAGATATCTGGCTTCAGAGTTAAAGAAATTAGCAAGATTTTCTGAATTATCTAGACAAAAGCATGCCATTGTTTTAGAGATAGGAATTACTTGGAGTTATCTTTAAACCCAAGTTATTCCATCAAAAGACATTAAGCTTTCGATGGCAAGGAAGCAAGTTGGTAATTTATGTAACATTTTTCCTTCCTATCTGATTAACCTTAGATTTAGGACTATTTTATGATTCCTGAACATGGTAATATTTAAGCAGAGGGGCAGCGAACTAAAAAGTTTTGAGTACCAGCTGCAACATACTATACATGTACATATACATAAATAAAAGCACATTAAATCATTCATTGGCTTAACATTGAGAAATGTAAATATATTGCAGCGAGGTGGCAGATACAGTTGAATCCATAATATTTGAATATTAGTCCACGACTTGAAGTTTAAAACAAATTTTACATGTAAATTTTCTGATGTTGTAATTCATGAGTTTAAGAACTTTTTTTATAAACAGGAGTTTACGATGACAACTTATTAAGCTACAATTTATAGTGTAGATTTATCTTTAAGAAATTTTTGTTGACATCTGAGTCTATTGAAAATGGAACTTTATATTAATAAAGTCAAAAACTATAAAATGTATCAGGTAAAGAGAATTTTTTTTAAGGGGAAATGTTTTCCAAATGCATATGAAAAGCACAGATCAATTTGTGAGTCCTTCAAAGTAGTGGTTTTTTTTTTTTTTTAATTTATACTTTGTCCAAACTCTGAAACATTATTTTTTACCTTTTAAGAGTACAGTTACATAGATGATGTTTATTTTTATTCTCTAGATATTATAAATTTTGATGACATAGCTTCCTCAGAAAACTTGCTTCATCTCACTGCAAATAGACCGAAGATGCCTGGAAGAAGATTGCCTGGCCGCTTCAATGGTGGACATTCTGTGAGTTATACTTATTGACATAAGATAGAGGATGTAGGAAATGTAGAGTCCATCTAAAGGTAAAAATAAAAGAGGATTTATAGCTCCATCTAAGTTTAAAAATCAGGACTATAGCTGTTATACTCAAGTGGCAGATGCTGGTATTTAGGGAGATACAGGGAGAGAGATAAGTTCATTTCAGCAGGGTCTGGAATGGAATGTTGCAGAATCAGAAATAAGCAATTGTCATGAGGACAGAACACAGGGTCAAAGAGAGAACCTGTTTATCTGTCCAACGATAGTTTATCCGTCCAACTTTTGAGCAGTAGGTACCCATTTTAGGAAGGATTGAGAAAATTGTTTTCACCTGAAATATTCAGTGTATTTATAGTACTTGTTTTAGCATTAAATGCATACATTTTTTAATGCCTTTTCTACATTGCTAGGAATAGTGGTGGTACTTTAATGTTAATATACAGTAGTAGTGCTTTTAAATTATCTAAATGGAGAAAATCTTTGTTGCTAAGAGGCAAGCCATTTTTGCCCTCAAGATACGCATATGTGTTGTTCAGCTTGAAAGTTTGTAATATCCTATAAAAGAACAATAGCAGCTGAAAAAAAAGCCATAAAAATTACTTGTTCTATTACCAATATGCTTATTATCTTTTTCTTCTTTGGTCTGTTCTGTCTCTTCATTTTTAAAAAATCATTTAGCCAACTCAAAGCCCAGAAAAAATCTTGAAGCTACCAAAAGAAGATAGTGCCAACCTAAAGTTGTCTGAATTTAAAAAGGATACATGCTATTCTTCAAAGGTGAGGTGTATTGTGGTTTAAGATTTGTGTAATTTGTAAATTCTGTGTGAACATCACAATTGTGGAATTTAAGGTGCTCTTTAAGAATCATTTCTTCTGTCAAGACATCAAATAATTCTTGCTGAAAGTTGAGTTATTAAACTTTAGCCACAGTGTTCTTTGCACACCTTTTTTAGAGTAGCTTAAATTATTTTAAATGAATAATATATGTTACATATTTTATATGATCTAAGTTACAGATCTGTATATCTGTTTCATTTTCTCAAAACATACACTGGTAAGGTCAGAAATCATCACTTGTATACTTCTTACCTGGCTTGGTGTTTAGCACCGTAATTAAGCATTCAGTGCATACTGGAATGAGTGCCAGAACATTATATATCTATCCATGCATGCATGGTTTTATCACAGTTGACACACATTTTAAAAGGTCATGTTTCCTCTTAAATTCCTCATCAGTTTTCCTTCAGGGCATTTTTGGCTGCTTTTTCGGTTTATTAATATATCTAATCTGATTCTCTCAGCTGTCATCAGTCTATTGAAATTATACTAGAGTGACTTGCTATTGTTTTAGTGAAATGCCAAAAGAATGCCAGGCTTGTTTTAATTCCTTTTTCATTAACTTAATAATATAATTCCTCATAATTACTTTTAAGTGAAACTCTTTTTTTTGAGACAGAGCCTCAAGCTGTGCCCCTGGGTAGAGTGCCGTGGCATCACAGCTCATAGCAACCTCCAACTTCTGGGCTCAAGCGAGTCTCCTGCCTCAGCCTCCCAAGTAGTTTGGACCACAGGCGCCCACCACAATGTCCGGCTATTTTTTGGTTGCAGCCATCATTGTTGTTTGGCGGGCCCAGGCTGGATTTGAACTCACCACCTTAGGTGTATATGGCTGGCGCCTTAGCCACTTGAGCCACAGGTGGCGAGCCTTAAGTGAAACTCCTTGTGGCTGGGCATGATGAATCATCTGAGCTTAGGAGTTTGAGAGCAGCCTGAGCAAGAGTGAGACCCCATCTCCAAAAAAAAAGAAAAAAGTAGCCGGACATTATGGCAGGTACCTGCCTGTAGTCCCAGCTACTTGGGAGGCTGAGGCAAGGAGATGGCTTGAGCCCAAGAGTTTGAGGTTGCTGTGAGCTATGACACCATGGGACTCTACCAAGGGCAACAAAGTGAGACTCTGTCTCAAAAAAAAAGAAAGAAAGAACGAAAGAAACTCTTTGGATATTTTAAACAGTTAAGAATTTAATGGGGAAGAACAAAGTAGCATCTTAATAATGTTGGTACATACTTCCTTCTAGCTACCCTGGGCAAACCATCCATAAAATACACCTGATGATGGATTTTTTTTCTTTTTTTAATAAAGCCATTGTCATTTTCCACAAAAACTGCTAGTGATTACATATTTAATATTTGGTAGTCTGGTGGTTTTGCCAGTTAGGAACATCATACTGCTTTTTGAATTTCTAAATTTACTATTTATCTTGAAGTATTACTTTATTTGTTTATGTTCTTGCTGTTAAAGTCTTCTGAACTTAAATAAAATTGGAAAAACATTTTTTATTATGTTTTCAGCCATCTGTGTACCTTTCAACACCTTCAAGTGCTTCTAAATCAAATACACCTGTTTTCCTAACTCCATTAGAAATCAAAGCTAAACTAGAAACAGATGATGGGAAAAAAAATTCTCTGGATGAACTTAGAGCCCAGATTATTGAATTGCTGAGCATTGTAGAAGCACTAAGAAAAGATCATGGGTAAGTAGCCCTTGTTTGCTCTTATGAATACCACTTAACACATATGTAAAGAATTCTTTCAAACTGTTACCAAGTAAAGATCTAATCTGCCAAGTCTCTGGTATAGACAGATGTGTTTTCAAAGAAATTTTTATTAATCGCACTTTTCTCCTTTTAGCAAAATGCTTGAATTAAAAAAATGGTTCTAGGAGCTCCATCATGGAAAAGGTACATGTGTGGCTATAATTTTCGGGTAGAGGTTTTCTGGTTAGACATGGGTTAAATAGCTTTGAAAAGACCAGGAAAGCCATATTGTATTTTGGATCTGGTATATATCTGTGTATTTACAGTGAACTGACTTATTAGAGGATTTTGATCACTGTTTCTGTGCGTCATGGTAAATGATTTCTACTGTCTTTCTTTTAACTCTGGAAATTTTTGTTTGATACAGTATGTGGTGAGACATACCCTAATTGAAAATTAGGGACTTTTTAGATCTAAAATAAATTTGAAAGATCACCTACATCGGGCAGTCCCTCTCTTTTTTTTAAATGAAGAAATAGAAGATCAGAGAGGTAAAGGTATTTACTTAAGATCACACCATTCTTAAATGGCAGATCTAGAACTCAAAACACTGTGTTGTCTGTTGGTTTAGAGACATTTTCTGTAACCAGTAGTATTTGAATTTAAAACTTGTTGACATTTTAAGCATAATTTTGTAAAGTAGATAAAACAGATCAAAGAGCAGCTAATCTAATTGAACTGAGGGTGAGGGTGCTCATCCAGTGTTTTCCACTTCCCTTCTACAAGGATTTCTTGGAATGTGATGTAAAAGTTACGGCCAGAGGCCATGTTGCCTCTGAGCCTGGTTATGCTTCTTTCAATTCTGATCTGGCCTAGGATTCTTAGTAAAAACAATGTTGAGATTAACAGCATGAGGTATTTGGGGTTTGCAGAACACTTTTACTGTCTCTTTGATAAAAACAAAAGTGCCTCTTGAATGACGACTTAAAAATGTATTATGTAAGTTTATACATTACATATCTTATAGACACAGAGTTTGTAATTTGATACATGATAGGTATTTCTTGAATCTGCTTCCTTCAGCTTATCTGTTCTGAACATTTTTTCACAGATTCTGCAGCATACATATTATAAGCTGTAAGTTCATTTAGCAATATTTAAAGAGCATCACCCATGTATCAGAGAACTCTTCCTGATTTGTTGATTACATTTTTTGTTAACAATAGTACTATTTTAAATATACACATTGCCTGTAGGTACTTTTAAATGAGCAAAAGAATAAAATATTTCTGATTTATATGTATTTTAAAACATAGATATTTTAGAAACCTATCCAGAAGGTATTTTTAACATGAGTTCCTCTGGAAAAATGAAATTGGTGGCGATTTTTTAAAAAAAAGAACATCATCAGGAGAATAGGTATATACAGGGTGGCCATAAAGTTCATGTGCAATCACTATTTTTAAATTATACACGACCTTTATGGCCACCTCGTATATATGCTGGTGTATTAACAGAGAAATACTATTCAGCATACAGCAGTGGAAATAAATTAATTGTGACTATACGTATCAACATGAATTATCTAAAAATTGGGAGGAACAGGTCAGGTGCATATATACAATATTATTCCTTTTATATAAAGTTCAAAAGTATACTAAACCAGAAAATACTATTTTGTGTATGTGGTAAAATTAAAAAGAAGAGCAAGTGAATAATAAATACCATACATACAACTTTCCTGTGGAAGACAGGAGGGGAAAGTGAGGGTCACTTGGGGCATCGGAATTACTGGTAATATTTTATTTCTTAAGCTCACTAGGAATTCTTAGGCTTTTGCTTTAGTATTTTATCTTTTATAGCCTGTAAATATATAAATAATCCATATGCATTCAGTATTAAAAGGTAAAATACATAGACTCTGTCATTAAAAATTGAGGGAGATTGGCATAGAAGGATTGACATAAATACATCAGTAATCTGTGTCTTCAGTAGAAAAGTTTCAGAATAAGATATAGTTCGATTCTAGTCTTATAAAAAGAAAAGAGGATGTTATACAGAAATTATACATTTGTAAACATTTTTTAAAAGAACAATAAAAATGTAAGAGTGACAGTATCAGATCAAAAAGCAAATAGAGAAACACTATTACAAATGGAAACAAAATAGGACAGATATTCTAGAAATCTTTAGATCTAATTTAATGTGTAATAAACACTAATTATAGGATAACCAGAAGAGGAAGCATTATTTAAATTAGGGATACTTTAAGGAAATAGAAAGTTAGCTAAGATATACATACACTTTATACATTATATACTGTAATAAGCACTAGGTAAATTCGAGTTATTATTACTTTGAAATTTATAATCAGTAGAAAGCAGTAAAAAATCTACTTCCAATATGGAGAAATGATTTTCTTATTATTAAAGCCAGAGAAGGAATTAGTTTTCAAATATTAACTATATGAATAATTTTAAAAGTTCCTTCCTTATACACATATATTCTATCTTGGTGAATTTTTTTTACTTTCTCAAGCTGTTACTTCTGTAGTACTCTTAAAGAGAATTTTTCTAGTTTAAAGAGACTGAGAATGTTGACATTTTGGGGTTTAGAAATATGGTGTGTTAACATACATATGATGTTAAGTAAAATCCCCATTCCTTCCTGCTTCTTTCTATACCCAGAAAGACAAATACAACAGATAAAACCCTGGATATTTGAATGTCAAACAGCAGTTATTGCAAATATGAAACTTTAATAGCATGGACAATTTTAAAATAATTTGTGGAAAGATAACATAAAAATATGCTTATATTTATATAAGCTGTATAGAAAGAACACAAGGAAGAGAAAACATGACTTGAGGTAGAGGGATTATTGGAGTTTTTAATTTGTTTAGCTTTTGGATTTTTATTATTATTTTTGGTACAGTGTCTCACTTTGTCACTTTGGTAGAGTGCTCTGCTATCATAGCTCACAGCAACCTCAAACTCCTGGGTGCAAGCAATACTCGCCTCAGCCTCCCAAGGAGCTGGGACTACAGGTGCCTGCTACAATGCTGAGCTAGTTTTTTTTTTTAGAAACAGAGGCTGGTCTTGAATTCCTGTGCTCAGGCAATCCACCTTCCTTGGCTTCCCAGAGTACTAGGATTACAGGCATGAGCCACTGCTCCTGGCCCTAATTTTTAAACATAGAAAAAGAAATTTAAAGTCCAGTATATTTTACCAGATAAATTGTCATTTGCCTTGTATTGTAATGTGTTGATATTTATTTTACTAAATTTGTTGGGTTCTGGATGTCAAGCCTGGAACATGTATTATAGCTGAATGTGTAAAATTGCTTTGAAAAGCCAGGTATTATTTATTTCCTTATTTTATCATGAGCTTCTCTCAGTTCACTTAATTTCTTTACCTTAGGTAGGCTTACCAGGGTTTTACTTTATTTTGTAAGTGTTATATGGCACTGTTCAGAAATGGTTCTCAGTCAACATTGCTATTACTCTAGACAGCTTGTTAACATTAGTCAGGTAGATTGCTTAATTGAAAGATTTAACAACAATAAATACTTTATTTTCAGGAAAGAACTGGAAAAACTACGAAAAGATTTAGAAGTAGAGAAGGAAATGAGAAGTAATTTAGAGGTAATTAATTTTTTCCACTATAGAGATTTAAGTGTAAATTGTACATGTTTTTGCAGCGTGACTGGGTGGTTGGTTCCAGTACAAATTAAGCTGTCCTACCTCAGTTGGATACTCCTTTCTGGTTCATAGCCATTTAATTAATCTCTTGTTAACTCCCTGTCACATTCCAGTCATTTATGCAGTAAATATTTTTTGAGCATTAAACTTTTTTAGGCAGTATTTGAATCACAAGGGATACAGTCATAACAAATGTGATTCTTGCCTCCTAAGGGACTTTAGTTCTTCCTTGAGCGGTAGGTGCTTAACGTGGACATTTTACAGATTCAATTTGAGACCACTGAAGTAAAGTGAGGGTCACAATAAACAAGTCACAACCATTATTTTGGTTTCCCACTGATATAAAAGTTATGTTGACAGTATGAAGTAGTCTATTAAGAGTGCACTAGCATTATGTCTTAATAAAGGACAATGTATATACCTTAATATAAAAATATTTTATTGGTAAAATATGCTAACCATCATGCGCCTTCAGCAAGGTGTAATCTTTTTGTTGGTGGAGGATCTTGCCTCAGCACTGATGGCTGCTTACATGTGCTTGCTGAAGGGGTGGGGGGCTGTGGCATTTCTCAAAAATAAGACAACAGTGAAGTTTGCACATTAAGTGATTCTTTATGAACATTTTCTCTCCATATGTGGTGCCATCTATATATTTGATAGCATTTTACCCAGAGTTAGAACTGCTTTCAAAATTGGAGTCCTCAAATCCTGTTGCTTTGTCAACTAAGTTTATGGAATATTCAGAATCCTTTGTTGTCATTTCATTTGTATTCATAATATCTTACCAGGTGTAGATTCTATCTCAAGAAGCTGCTTTCTTTGCTAATCCTTAAGAAACAACTTCTCATCAATTCAAGTTTGATCATGAGATTGCAACAGTGCAGTCAGATCCTCAGGCTCCACTTGTGATTCTCAATGCTTTTTTTATTTCCTCCACATCTGCTGTTACTTAGCTACTCACTTGTATCATAATTTTTTTGTTTTTTTCCCAGTGGGCAAAGCTTTACCCCCCTGTATTTGTAAAAGCACATTTAAGGCATTAAAATTTTAGGATCATATATAAAAGAGAAAGATATTTCTCCAGAGAGTAAAAGTAGTACTTTGAACTACTATAATGTTAACATTATACATTATTAAATTATACTGGGGAGTGATAAGAAGGACTAAAAATGAACAACATACATGAAAGTGCAAGAAGAAAATGTCTAGCAGTTGTGTTGCCTGACAGTTAAGTAGTGGTTTGTAAGCAGTATTAGTGACTTTGTATGCAGTGGCGCCCTTCCCTCCCCCTACTTTGTCTTCTACCAGTTATTTTTTCTTACTGTTTTCCCATTAAAATTGATATAGTTGGTTAATGTTCTTTGGAAGAAAGATAATAACATATGTGCATGATAAATTAAAGTATTTAATCTCAATTCACCTGGAGATGGAGGCTTTTCCTAATCCAGTGCTGCTGAAACAGTCATATTAGTAAAGAATCACATCAGGATAGATCCAGAAATTAATAAACTGTTTCTGGATGATAAGAATTCCTTAGGAGATTGTGAGCCTATCAAAACGAAGCTTTTGACCAGGAAAGTCTTCATAATTTAATAACGAACCACCTGTCAGAAGTTAGCCAAAGCATGTAATGATTTGTGCACTGTTGTGCCCATCAGGGGAGGGCAAGATTTTAGATATTTCTGAATGGTGAAAGGTCAAGATGATCAAAATATTACAGGATTGGGAAGAGAATCAGTACAAGAACTCCAGTATAAGTTGTGTGCTACTTACAAGTGTGGGAATATTGGCGAGGTATTTCATGTCTTTGAGCATCAACTTAGCCATTTCTAATATGTCAGAATTGAATACTGTGTGTCCTTATTGTGAAAATTTCATCAACTAATTTCCTTTTTTAAGTTCCTGAAGTTATGAATTTCAGTTAAATGAAAGATGCCTTCTGTGTAAAGGTGGAAATACACAGAAGGCATTGACTGAACCTGAGATGTATCGCTGGGCTTTAAAGAGAATTTGATTTATTACATACTATTTACAGATAAGGAAATTGAAATTAAGTGACTTTTCAATATCACATAAGTAATTAGTTAAAAACATTATACTAAATGAATCCTTTGTTTATTCTTTTTACTATTCTATAATGTTCTTTTTTGCTTAATTACAGATTCATGGACATTTCTTATCAGTAATTTGGCTTCAAGGATTCTTTTGTTCTTTGTAGAACGAATTTTCTTATAGCTGTCCTTTCAGATGTTCACATTATTTAACACCGTTCTGGCTGAAAGAACTGCAGGTGTTTTTTTCCTGTTATCACTGCTGTTTAAGAACTTGCATTGTGACATTTTCTTCTGTTGAATCTTGATTCAACAATATTTTTTACACCACAGGAAATTAGATTTGGAAATAAAAATCTTGATGCTTGAAAGTATGATTATATCTTAATTATATAGAGTAAAATAAAGATACTTTACTAAAGTAAGGATATTTTGTTTCTCAATTTGTGTTTTGTATTTTAGGTGGAAATAGAGAAGCTGAAAAAAGCTGTCCTGTCTTCTTGAGGTGATGTGGACCCAGTGTGTTCTTAATATTCCAGGGATTCAGAGGCAACACTACGAACTTCAGCTGACTTATTACTTAGCAGTTATGAATGCTGGTGTTGTGATAAAGAAATACGATTGTATGAACTATAATATCTATAAAAAAGTAGAGGGTGAATTTATATATATATACATATATATATATATTTTGTTTTGCCAATAAAAAAAGAGGCCTTATTTCTTACTGTGCTGGGATTGCAAACACTTTTTTTAAATTTGTTTGCTTAAAAATACTACTGAATCTGTATAAAAAGGAAAGAAAGTTCATAGTAGTTTTTATATTGAAACTCATATTATTTTTTAAAGAGATCTATACTATAAATATGGTGATATCTTTAAAAATCTGTAAGATATAGTATTTGAGAGGGACAAATCAGCTTTTTAGTAACTATAGTCACTACTTTTCCCACAATGCATAAGGGATATAAACTTGGTGAGAGAGTGTGTGTGTGTTTTTACTTTTAGCCTCTTACCAGGATTACACTGTCGTGCCTGTTTGTCTGCAGTGCTGTTTATATTGTGGGTGATGACATAGGAGTTTCTTGCCTATAAACCAGATTATTCACCCATGCATATGGTAATAACTAATGAAATAATCAATATAATTTCTTCAGCTTTTAGAATATTTTATATTGCTTGCACTATAGGATTCATAAAAGGAATTAAAATTAAATATATTGGATTGTTAAACACATTTGGGAAAATATGAGGTTTATTTTAAATTCATTAGGCCCAAGGAATCTAAAAATGTTCATTTAACCCTAACTTGTGCCTAGAAACTACAGCACATGTGAAATACACAAGCACCAGCTTTCCTGCTTTACTTTTCTGCTTATTTTATAATCTCAAATGTTACGCAATTCATTATTTTGTGATTTGATTCATGTTCTTCCTCCTAGTTTTTAATAATGTTAATATTAAGAAAACAAAACTTTTCAGAACTTCAGTGTAAGATTTGATACTTTGACAAGCTCTATCATCCTGTAAATACTCAGGTTTTGTACCAAATAGACCATACTAACTTGGGAGAGATATTTTGAACTGTTACTTGGGTCCATCTTTATAAAGAAAGTTAGTATGTCATAAAATCTAACATTACAGCTTATTTAAAACCAAATATAGTTGACCATATTCAAAATACATTTTCAAAAAATAGATGAATTAGTAGTTTCTTCGGAGTGACTTATGAATAATTGAACATTTTAAAATGTTACATCTGTAGGTAATATGTTATACCTGGAGGTAAAAACATGGGTGGGTTTATTTAAAATTTTTAAATTGAGATTATTTGCAAAAGAAATAGATTTTAAGCTTCATTATGCCAAATGAGTATCAGATTCTGAGTACCAATTATCATGCTTTCATTTTTTTGTTGTTTTAAACCACCAATATTTTCCCTTTATATTTAACCTTATAGAAATCTTGTGTAAATGAAATGTCGTCATGTTTCAAATAAAAGAGATCTGAAGTCGAAAATAGTAATTGATAGAAACACCAGTACACAATTACAGAATATTTAATTTTTAACTCATACTAGGGTTTGGGGGAATGCTAATTGTGTATTAAAAATTTGCATACATTTGTATTCAGAATACTCAAAAGTATTTGGACTCTTCTAATGAGGTCATTACTGAACAGAATTACTCCTCTCTGGCCTATTTTTAGATTACTAGTCAAATTAATGATTTTCTTCCTGGTCAAATACATTAAATCTTGTGTTTTTTTTTTTTTTTTTTTTTTTTTTGTTTGTTTGTTTGTTTTTTTGGCTGGGGCCAGGCTTAAACCTGCCACCCCTGGTATATGGGGCCAGCGCCCTACTCCTTGAGCCACAGGCGTCGCCCTAAATCTTGTTTTTTTATAAAAAATGGCAGTCCTTAAAACACTGTATCCTAGAAACCATCCTCTATCTTCCTCAGTGAAAAACCTTAATAATGGGTAAGAGAAGGTTCCATTAGATTTCAGACTATTCTTAAAGTTTTTCTTGGTCATTTTCTCACTAGCAAATAAAATTAAGATGGTCATGAGTATTGAAATATGTTTAAAGTTTTTTGCTTGTATACTCCTCAATCAGAATAGAAAAATAATTTAAATACTATATATATTTTTCTGCCCTTGACAGAATAATAAAATAAAACCATAATGAACTAAAAGGGAAAAATTCCTTTATTCTAGCAATTTACTATTTGCTTTTGATATGGAAACTTTTATTAATTTCTATTCCTAAAGTTCATATCACAAAATGATATGTAATGGCAAGAGCTTTAGGGGTAATTTTTTTCTACATGTGAGTATAATTAAAAGACTAAAGGTGAACAACATGGAATCTGTCATTGCCAAATTATTAGTGACTCCGTAGTTCACGTTTCCTATCCTTTGAAACACAATATTAATTTCCCAGTTGTATTTCAGTGTTATTTTTTGTGCGTGACCACTATGCTTCTGTTTTATTGTAAAGCTATTTCCGCTTTACAGAATTTGTGTCTGAAAATGTAAAGAGAGAATAGGCCTTGTGTGATGGAAGATTCTCTTTTTTATGCTCCTAACCATGATCACAGGAAAAAAAAAAATCAAAGTGCTCTCTGGATATTTTGATAAAAATTTTATGCATGCATTTAAACTTGAAATGTATGAGCAGAATGAGACAATCATTTAAATCAGAAATGAGAAGTATTGTAATGGCCTTGTTTTGCTATAGCAATAAGATGACCAAGTGCAATGACTTGATTTAATTAAATCATCTTTTAAAAGTTGCTGCTATGAATATTTTTAGCTATAAAATTTTACCCTTGTTTTAGCCTGACTTGCTTTCAATAACTATTATGTAATGCAGTTGATGTTGTGGTAATCTAACATTCCAAAAAGGTATGGGGAATTTTGAAGTACTATACTACGCTGACATGTTTACAGGTGCTGTATAAAAAGCATGCTTCTCCCTCAAAAAGAAAAAATAATAAATAATTGTATTGCCAATCGTTTCAGTCTTTATTGGTTGTTTTTATTAACTTCAGCATATTAGTTTGAATTTTCCAAGTTAAAGAAGCAATAAGTAAACTGAAAGCATTAAATGTTCTAGACCTGTTGACTTTTACTGAACCTTTCTGAATGTAGTTTTTTCATCTGAAACTGTTAGATAATAATTCCCACCTCATTGGATTATGGAAAGAATTTATCTGAAATGTCTTATAGAGTGCTTGTCATAGATAAGTTTTTAAAAATAAGGAAGTTCTGTTTTATGGTGGATTTTACAGTGATGGACGTAATGAAAATTAGATTGATAAAGTTGAGAAAAAAGGCACAGAGCTCCCCCCCTCCCCCACGACCTCTATTTTAAACATAGTGCCTTTTCCTGTGGGGAAATGCTCCCTTCATTTGAATTGTTCAGAAGCACATTGCTGCCATCTTACAGATTGTACCTTCCTAATACACAGTGGCGACCCCTAGAGAGAGTACTTACTTGGCTTAAATTGAGTTAATCAGAGAATGAGATTTTAAAAACTGGAAACAAAAAGAGCTATTTTCACCATACAGGTTCTCCACAGTTCTATTTTTCTGTCATCTGGAAAAAACCAACTTAAAAAAAACAAAATGCAATAAAGCATAAAGAGATGGAAATGGAATCCAGAAGGATTTTGAAACTGATTAGAATCATTCCTGAGCCTCTGCTATTCATTGCTTGGTTCCTCAAGCTTATAAGCTTGTTGAGTTGCTGAAATACAATCGGAAAAGTCCTGGAAAATACATACAACAAGATGACATGAGGACATCAAGGCGTACATACTCTTTACAGATAATGCGCTGCATAGTTACTCTAGGGCAGGCTTCCTAGTAGTGTGCTGTAAGATTGGAGGCAGAAGGGATAGGGTGCCACTATGACACAGTATGGGAAATAAGTGTCAGTCATTTAAATTCAAAAACTTAGAGCACAGCACAGTGGCTCACACCTGTATTCACAGCACTCTTGGAGGCTGAGGCAGGTGGATTGCTTGAGTTCAGGAATTCGAGATCAGCCTGAGCAAGAGTGAGACTCCTGTCTACTAAAAATAGAAAAACTAGCCTGGCATTGTGGCGGGTACTTGTTGTCCCACCTACTCAGGAGGATGAGGAAAGATGATTGTTTGAGCCCAAGAGTTTGAGGTTGCTGTGAGCTGTGATGACACCATGGCACTCTACACTGGACAAAAAATAAGCCTTGTAGATCTACAGTGGTGAAGTTTTGGACTCTAGAATTTATGTTTAAAGGGACATCAGATTGTCTAACCACTGTGCAGGTTGCTTTGTCAGAAGGGAATATTTGCAGGTTTAGTTCCATTTGAAGACATAAAAGCTGATAGCAGTTTTAATTCAGATGGGTCTGTTAGGCTCCATTACTTCCTAATTAAGATTCAAGAGATACTGGGTCTAGGTGTTAAAAATCTTTTCGGAACTGCTCACTGTTTTTGTTTTACTACTAGTATCATTGTGAATCTGCTGTTCCATATAAGGAAAATAAATTTCAGAATTAAATCAGTATTTTTTGTATAGAGCCGATATTTCCACTCATGGAGAGAAGGTGGTTATCATTTTGCAGCTATTGGATAGTATTCTTTCCTATTAGTGTCATCCTGCCCCCAGAGCAGGGTCTGCTAGGACCTGTGGAAACTGGCGGCCACCAATTGAAGAAATAAGTTAGAAACTACGGTAACCTGAGACACAGTAGAATAAAAGGTGGGAGCTCATTGCCCGTTTGTGGGCTTCTGGCAATGAATGGCCCTGAGTGTTTGCTCTAGTCTGTTTTTATTGAAGTCTGTTTGCCCAGAGGGTAAGATGAGGGAGGGAACAAAGACATCAGCAGTTTCTCTGATTGAGCATATCAACTCCTGTTGTTAATTAACGTTAAAGGTAGCCTTGAGAAATGTGAAATCTGAGCCTTGTATTGGGAGAGCCTCCCGCTTGACGTCACACACAGATTTCTAGGGAGGTGTTTAAACTCCACTAGTAAAACACCATTGGCATTAATCTCTGAGGAATCGACGGGAGGGAGGCATTTCCCTCCCATGACCACCACAGAGGATCTTCCTCTGCAATAAGGATATAAGCTCTTCTGCCCATATCTCAGGGCTCCAGCTATTCCCTTGATATCTGCCCCCCGACCCCGGGCAAATGCAAATCTCCACAATGGGAATCTGCTTTGCCTGTTCACTAGGCAGGGGACGACCCAGTATCTTTCTACGTCTTGTCATAGTCTCTTCTATGGCCATTTTTCCTCAGACTCCTCACAGACCCAGCAGGGGTATTTGTAATCTGTCTCCCCAACAGGCTAGAATTTCAGAAAAGGCAGGAAGCTTGCTAACAATGGCTAGCTTAAATGTAAACTAGCTGACTTTCCTTTGTCTTGACTCACTCGGCTTACTTTTTAATTTTCCTCTTTTACTGGGGGTGCTTTCCCTTGCCAAGAATGGGGTCTTTGGTCCCCATTCTCCCAGCAATTAGGTTCCAAGTGTCTTTTATTAGCTACATTCCAGTTTGTTTAAAGTTGTGTGGATAAAGTTATTAAAACAATTTTAAGTGCACTGAGTAATAATTTTTTAATAAAGGAAATTATTAACTTTTCATAGTGTAGTGTTGCCCCAGAAGATCAACTCAAAATAAGGCAGTTAAGAGAAAGATTTATTTACCATGTGCGGGAAAGTCAGATTACCCCATATCCCAATGGGATCTGGAAATTTACATACACTCATGTTAGAGGGAAGGGGGAGATGAGGTATATGGGAAATTCTGCTTGGAGGCAGTAAGTGGTTGCTGGGAGGATGCATAGACGACACATGGGAGACCAAATGGATGAAGGAGAACATTGATTTGTAAATAAGTCAAAATAACCTGAGAGACAGGTGTTGTGTTTAAAATGATTTGGGTCAGAGTTGGTCACATTCTTGATTTTCTTTCCTATAATAATAATATATTGAGATAACAGAGAGAGAAAGGAAGGCAAGTCAATTGTACTTTTTGATGGGTCTTTTTTTTTTAATGAAGGAAGAGGGAAATCCCCTTCCAAGGCCTGCTGATCTCTAAGGACCTGTAATCCAAAATACTCTGTATATCAAGAGTAGTATTTTGAGGTGAAATTTCCTGAGTGCTCTCAATGTATTTTTAGAAATATTCCTAAATGTTAGTTGAACGGAAGAATGTAAATAATTTGATAAGACAGAGTAATGACATTTTTACTGTTACCCACTGGATCTCACTAAAAACAAATGGAATTAAAAATAGGTGTAATAGATTAAAGCAGATTTAAGACAAAAACATTTCCTCTCAGATGAAATAAGGAAACAACCACAATTTATAATAAAAATACCTCCCGAATGTTTTGAAATTTGGAACTGCCTGAACACTGACCTAAGCCTTTTCCAGCTTCGGGCCAGACTTCTCTGAAAGGCCCATCTGATCATTAGGCCCAAATCCTCTATAGCAGAATAGTAGGGGAATGTGGAACTAAAAGAAGAGCCACTCTAACTATAGGCCATATAGTAATAATTTGAAGACTGAAACATACCCTTAGGGAAGACAACTGATTTAATGAGAGTGTTTTAGATAACATGAATTTACAGTTCTCTCCTCCACCTCCACTACTCAACAAATATCTGACTCCATTTGAAGGTAATCAGATATACACAGAGGGTTTTTTTGTTTTGTTTTGAGACCTCAAGCTGTCCCCCTGGGTAGAGTGCTGTGGCATCACAGCTCACAGCAACCTCCAACTCCTGGGCTCAAGCGAGTCTCCTGCCTCTGCCTCCCAAGTAGCTGGGACCACAGGTGCCCACCACAATGCCCAGCTATTTTTTGGTTGCAGCCGTCATTGTTGTTTGGCAGGCCTAGGCTGGATTCAAACCCACCACCTTAGGTGTATGTGGGTGGCGCTGAGCCCATACACAGGTTTTTTATCCATGCATGTGTTACATACAAATGTACTACAGAAAAAAAACAATTGTCCTGAAGAAAGACTTGATTAAAATCCTTGATTCCAAGAGGAAAAGTCAATAAGACATGTAACGTCTAGACATATCTGTTAAGTTTGGAGCCTTAAGAGTAAAGAATGTATATTTCACCTTGCATCTGAATGAATTAAAAAAAAAAGAAGAATGACTATTAACCCCAAAAGAAACAGAAAATCTTAATTAGCTAATCACACTGTAAATAAATAGGAAATTTATTTAAAGCTCTACCTCTGAGGTTGGTGTAATGGCTCACACCTGTAATCCTAGCGCTCTGGGAGGCTGAGAAGGGTGGATTGTTGGGGCTCAGGAATTCAAGACCAGCCTGAGCAACAGTGAGATTGCATCTCTACTAAAAATAGGAAAAACTATCCAGGCATAGTGGTGGGCGCCTGTACTCCTAGCTACATGGCAGCCTGAGGCAAGAGGCTCTCTGGAGCCCAAGAGTTTGAGGTTTCTGTGAGCTATGATGCCAGGACATTCTTCCCAGGGTGACAGAAAACAAACAAAAAAAGTCTCTACCTCTGAAAAAGGCCAGATAGGATGATAGTTGAGTTTTAACTGATCTTTATTTACTGAGGAGCTATAGAAAAAGATGGAAAACTCCCCAATTTTTTATGAATCCAGCATAACTTTAATATATAAACTTGATCACTGTAGATCAATCTCACTTTGTAAAGATTTCCTATTGTGATATGAAATTAGGAGAGCAAAAGAAAATGATCACATTGGAAAAGGCAAGGCATTTCCTATTTACTGGGTGTATTGTGGTAAAGAACACAGTAATAGTTCAGTACCACTGCCTTGACACAGACTGAAACAGACAATTCTACTTGATCCGTGCCCAGCAATTCTATTCACCGTGCCATTTACACCATCAATCCAAATCTCAACATCTTAGTATTATAAACATAATTTGGACCTTGTGGACCATCCTTTAAGAATTGCCAGCCTAGGAATCCTGTTGGTCCCTGCATATGGTAGACAGTCAGCAAACATTTAGTGGATGAATCAGTAAATAAATGACAAAAGGAGGTATCTCTTTTCTTTACCCCTTGTCCGTATCCTCTCCTGTCTTTTCTTTCTTCTTCAAATATTCAAGTATTCAAATTGGACTATCTCCTCAGGACTAACGATTATGCCAAATGCTATAAAATAACGATGTTTCCAGAGACTGTGCATTTGACTCTGTACAACATGTTTAATACATTTTATGTGCTGGACTTTAAGTGGTCAGTTGAATTATTTGCTATGATTTATGGTGAATTTATCTTTAAAAATAGGCATCATGTCAGATACTCATAGCTAAGGTTTCTATTGTGCTTCCCACGTACAAGCACTGTTTCAAGTAATTGCTACCTGATTTGTCATCTGTCTAACCATCTCAACAATCTTAATTGCTAACTATTATTATTATCGTCCCCCACAGGTGAGGGAACAGGCTCAGACAAACTTGGCTGATTAAGAGACGGAGCTAAACTTTAAGCCCAAGCAGCCAGGATGGAAGTCTGTCCTTTAGGCCATAGCTTTATTATGCCTTCACTATTGTTTTTGTATGTTCTTTGGAGCTTCTGATCAGAGACACAGGGGAAAGCACTGCAGACGGAATGATGATTTAAGGGAGACCGTGACTTGCTCTGGTCGGGGGCCCAGCTAAACTTTACTGATTACCTTATATACTTCCAAACATTCAGTAAGAATTTAACACATATACAAAGAAGTGAAGTAACATTAGGAAGCTACCATTTAAGATTACAATTTAGTGTGAAGGCTGAGGAACACATATACAATTGATTTTGTTTAGAGTAAAAACATAAGGGAGACTGGCCATCTGTCCTTGCTAGCCCAAACCAAACTAGGGATTATAATGTTAATGAAGGGAGAAGGCAGAGAATAGGACCCAATGCTCGAAGATCTGTCCACCCCCAGCTACACCTCGGCTGTTTCTCCACACCTCCTAGGGAGAGACTTTTCTGCAAATTCCTGCATATCTATAGGCAGGTACAGAAGCTCTATCCTCAAGGAAATGTTTCCCAGAAACAATCTCCTGAAGGAGCACATTGAGGCGAACTGCTATGTCTTGAGCAAGGGGTGCATATCTGCAACAACTATCTAGATAACGTGCGGGAAAGAAGGAGCTTGATGGTCATCACCATTTCTTCTAGGCCTGCAACTTCCCCTCTTTGTAATCCTTTATCTTGTCTCTAAGTATCAATTTTTTCCACGATTTTTAGAGTTATTTCTCTGTGGCATGGTCGCATGAGTTAAGATTTCAGGAAGCGGGTGGCGCCTGTGGCTCAGTGGGTAGGGCGCCGGCCCCATATACCAAGGGTGGCAGGTTCAAACCCAGCCCAGCCAAACTGCAACAAAAAATAGCCGGGCGTTGTGGCAGGCGCCTGTAGTCCCAGCTACTCGGGAGGCTGAGGCAAGAGAATCGCCTAAGCCCAAGAGCTAGGTTGCTGTGAGCTTTGAGGCCACGGCATTCTAACCAGGTCGACGGAGTAAGACTCTGTCTCTAAAAGAAAAAGAGATTTCTGGAAGCATTTTTCATATCTTAATGTACATCTTTGCAAACTTAAAATGATTTTCACGGCCTTTCCGCAAAAATTTGAAAAGCAAACCCTATTTAGCTTCCGTACAGACATTAAATGACCACTAGATGGCAGTCAAACAAAGCTCATCTTCTTACTCGTGCCGAGCAAACCACGAATACTAGAAGCAGCAGCAAACAAAAGCAGAGGGCTCCAGCTCATTGAATTTAACCAGAACTGGACACAACGACCCCGTGCCCCTAGCCTGACCACTTCCCCAAGCCAAGTGCTACACGGAAGAGTGAAAGGGGGCCTTGGAATTACACAGGCTTTAAAAATTAGCCAGCGGCCCATCATTGAAATCTTACCACTTTGTAAGAGATCTAAAAAAATTTTTTTTGGCCACAATATAGTCTTTCCCTCTTGTCATGTACCCTGGGGGGAGAGAGAGGGAGCCCTGAGATCTGGGAGGACAATCAAGTCAGTCAGGCAGAAACAAAATTTCGTGCTCTTCTTGGTCACTGCTATTGGGTGTGGACGCCTTGAAGACGCCTTTGACCCCCAGGCTGCTGTGGTGAGTTCTAGACTTTTTCTTCCACAGGTCACTTGCTATTGTTTTCTCTTGACTCTCTGGGAGCGGCTTGTTACTCCGCGTTGTCCTGCTACGTGCTACTTCAACCAGGCCAAAGAGAAAACAAATCCCATCTATGCTTAGTGATGTAACAAGCACACAAAATAGCTGTGTCGTGGGCTTCTTGAACAGCTTCTGTTTGGGCATCTCTTGTTTTACCCTTTCTGTCTTCTCCCCAAGGACCAAGCATAGAGTTGGATCCTTACAGTACCAGAGAGTACCGGAGCAGGTGGTCAGTGTGGAGGCCATGGGATCATGACCACAGCTGCAGAAGCAAAGCCAGTTTCAGCTCAAATTCTAAGCAGGAAATGAAGTTTTTCTCTCCAAAAGGGGATTAAAATGGTCATTTTGTGATGATGATATGACTCCAGGGTCACAGAAGCAGAGAACAATCTTACCCCAGAAAGAAAATCTTACCCAGAGAGACTTGAGATGTGAAACAGGCTGTGTAGAACAGAGCAGGACATCACACAGCCCTCTCTCGGCCAGCAGGTCCAGTAACAGCCAGCCATCTGCAGGGCACTTCAGAGACAAACCTGGACAGCAGTCGGTTTGGGCCCAGGGCTTACTCAGTGTTTTTGACAAGTGACAAAACCAGTGACCGTGATTCTTCATGGTGATAAAGGTCCTGGAATAGGAGACAAACGACATAGGACACATAAAAGTATTCAGATATAAGAAGGATCATGTCCTTAGTCTTACCAAAGCTATCACCGGTGCCCTGGAGGGAGAGAGAGAAGTAGAGAAGGAAACAAAAGAATGTATATTTATTCTAGTCCATCGCATTTGTGACTATATGGATGATGCAAAAATGCCTTTATGTTTATTAATTTTATCTTAAAGCTTTTATTTTTTTCTGACAGCAGGAAAAAAAAATTGTCATTCAAAGGCAACAATTTTCATCCAGTTTAAATGAAAAAATACCGTGTATATAAAATAATGAGCAATCAGAATAAAGTTCTCTTGGGCTCTTTCTCCCCACTCTAGGGACCTGCCTTTGTTCTTAGTGTGGTGTCTGAGTGTGGTGGAAGCGGATACATCCTCTTGGTATCAGAAGAGGCAGACTGCAGGTCTATGTGTTGTCCTGTAAGCCTTTATTGACCCCCGGGGTCAGTGGGCCTTAACGGTTCAGTGGGTCTCCTGTCTGATGCCCACTGAGGAGTCTGGACTCTGGTTTGGCCATGCAGATTGCTGTGGCCAACAGGTCATCAGGATGCAGCAAAGCTTTAAAAGTACTTTGTTTCTCTCCTTTCCTCCTTCCTGTTGTTCACTTAACCCTTCTAAAGTGTGTAAAACTCCAATGCCCTAGATCAAAACCCGCCCTACTTGGAATACAGAGAGTTGTTTCACTCTGAAGTGAACTTTTTTTTTTGGCTGGGGCTGGGTTTGAGCCCACCAGCTCCGGCATATGAGGCCAGGGCCCTACCCTTTTGAACCACGGTGCCTCCCTGAACTGAATCTTGACTAACAATGGGGTTTGAAGCCACATTCATTCAAGGATGGTTGAAATTGTGACTATTAAATTTATCTGAAACCAAACATTTACTGAGTGTGTCCAGCTGTTATTTTTCTGGGAGGTAGAGGGATAAATAACCCCCCCCCCAAAAGAAATATACACTTGAACGATAAAGGTTTGAACTATGCCGGTTCACTTATACGTGGATTTTCTTCCACCTGTGTCAGCCCTGAAACAGCAGGACCAACCTCTCGTCTTCCTCCTCCTCCTCCTCATCTTACTTAGAGATGACTGGGATGAAGGCCTTTCTGATGATCCATGTCCACTTCATGAAAACTAACTGTGTTTTCTCTTCCTTATGATCTCTTAATAACATTTTCTTTTCTCTAGCTTACTTTACTGTAAGAATACAATATGTAATACATATAATGTGCAAAATGTGTATAAATTATCAGTAAGTCTTCCAGTCAATAGTAACCTATTGGTAGTTAAGGTTTGGGTGACTCAGAAGTTAGGCACAGATTTTCAACTGTGTGGGAAGTCAGTGCCCCTAACCTCTGCATTGTTCAAAGGTCAATGATATAGTAAGTATAAATTGGGATAAATGATTATAGGGTACAGAAATTGAGGATTGTGGGATTGGTGGGTAGGTGGATGAGGGGAACTGTCAGAGAGCATGATCAAAGAAGGCCTCCGTTACAGGAAGACTGATGCTAAGACCAAGAAGAGAGCAGGGCCTGACCCAGGTGAGGCAGGTGGGGCCAAGGACCCAACGTTAATGGAGGCCCTTAGGCTCAGGTAGAGTTGGCACTTTCATGACCCCTCATTGGGGTCAATGTCTTTCCTCATTGTATTCTTTGTGGCATACAGCAGGGGAGAAATAGCTGGTCCCTCAAAGAACTTGGGGGGAGTGTGTGTGTATTTATTGAAGAAGGCAGTAAGCTGCGGTGGGGAGAAGGCACAGAACAGGAAGCTCAGGAGGAAGAAGCAGGATACAGAAGACCCAGAGGCAGAAAAGACTCTGGTGTGTTTCCAGCACGGACAGGAAGCCCTTCCCTGGGGATGAGACTAGAGGGAGTAAGGCCCCCACGCGAGGCTGGTGAGGCAGGCAGCCCTTGTCCCATGAGCCTGCGGCCACGCAAACATGCAGACCTTATTCTAAGTACAACAGGAATAGGTTTTAATCTGGGAAATGATATGATTTGATCTGGGAAATGATATGTTTTAGAGGATTTCTGAAAAACAGACTGAAATGGGGCAAAGGCAAGAGCAGGGAGACCAATCAGCAAGTGTTTGTGTTAGTACAGGCCAAAGGGGAAGACAGCCTGGGCTGGAAGGGGATTCAGTCATGTGTCACTTATCAGCAGGGACACATTCTGAGAAATGTGTCCTTAGGCGGTTTCCCGGTTGTGTGGATCCCGTGCAGTATATGCACCTGCACACACCTGGGTGGCAGAGCCTTCCTCGTGCCCAGGCTGCGTTACAGCCCATGGCCCCTGGACCACACACCTGTGCAGCAGGTGACCATCCTGAGCAGTGCAGGCAAGTGCAATGCAACAGAAGTATCCTCCTATCTAGTTATACAAACACAGAAAAGACACGGTAGCAACACACCACTGTGGGGTCTATGGTTTCTCCTGGGACCACCGTCGGGTCTATGGTTTCTTGTTGACTCAAAGGTCACTATGCAACCCATGACTCCATTAAGACAAATTAGAGATAAATTCTGAGTTAAAAACTCACAGCCTGCTGGCATGCGAATGTGGAGCTTAGACAAGAAGTGTGGCCTGGAGATTGAAGTGGGTGAGTCTCTCGATGGCAGCGGTTCTCAACCTTCCTAATGCTGCGATGTCTTTTCATTGTTACAAAGGGGTCGCGACCCACAGGTTGAGGACTGCTGCTCTCAGGAAAAGAGAAAGGGCAGATGTAGGAGCAGCAGACGGAGGAGAAGGAAGGTGAGAAGATTTGGGAGATGCATCACTTAGACCAGAGAGGAGTCCAGGACACGCGGATTCCAGAAGGGAGGTGTTACGGCACCCAGATGCCCATCAACAGGTCATTAGGTGAGGGAAATGAGGTCTGTACATGCAATAGAATATCATTCAGCCTTCAAAAAGAAAGAAATCTCTTCACAACACTGATGAATGTTGAGGAAATTATGCTGAATCAAAAAGCCAGTCACAGCCCGGTGTGGTGGCTCATGCCTATAATCCAAGCACTCCGGGGGGCTGAGGAGGGGGGATGACTTGAGGTCAGGAGTTTGAAACCACCTGAGTGAGAGTGAGACCCCATCTCTCTCTACTAAAAAAATAGAAAAAATTAGCTGGGGGTTTTGGCACATCCCTGTAGTTCTAGCTACTTAGGAGACTGAGGCAGGAGGATCATGTGAGCACAGGAACTAGAGGCTGCAGTGAGCTAAGATGATGCCACTGCACTCCAGCTGGGGCAACAGAGTGAGACTCTGCCTCAAAAAAAAAAAAAGAAAAAACAATCTGGTCACAAAAGAACAAAAACTGTGTGATTCCACTTATGTGAGGTATTTAGTGTAGTCAAATTCATAGACACAGAAAGTAGAAAGCTGGTCCAGAGAGGGGAAGGAAGGGCAATTGGGGAGTAGTTCAGTTTTGCCTGAAAAAGCTCTAGATGTCTGCTGTAATATCAGTATACTTAACACTACTGAACTGTACACTGTAAAAAGATTGAGAGGATAAATTTTATGATATGTATATATTTTTTTACTACAATTAAAAAAGTACAAATTGTAAAGAAGGTGTTTCAGAAAAGGAAGAAATGGTTATCTGAGTTGAGGGCAGCCAACTCAGCCAACTCAGATTTGCCAAGGTGGAGAACACTGGTGAGCCTCATGCAGCTTGTGTCAATGGCATAAAGTGGGAGAGAACTGCCAGGATAGAAGTGGAGACAGCTGTGTGGACGGTTGTCAGAAACTCAACGAGGAAGGCAGCCTTCGCACTGAGTCACAGGCAGGATAAGGAAACAAGGGAGACCTCTGTCTTGCTTTGTTTTGTCTTAGGAAGGAAGAGACTTGAGCATGTGTGAATGTCAACAGCACGATCCATTAGAGAGCGAGAGACTGATAGCACAGGAAATAGGACGCCTAAAGGAATGTGGTGCTTAAGACAGTGCGAGAGACAGACAGAGCTCCTGCCAAGGCATGGTTTCCACAGGGATTCAGACACCACCTCTCACATGGCAGGAAGAAAGGGAGGGAAGGCAGGAGTCCATGCAGGTGGGATTGTGGCTTGGAGACAAGAAGCAGATAGAATCCTCACCCGATTGCCTGAATTTTCTCTGTAAAATTTTGGTTGAGTCTGGGGAAAAACTGCATTGGTGGTTTGGAGAAAGCCAATGAGTCATTAGTCACCAGGATCATAGAGCTATGAGCCTGCCAGTGAATCACATCAGATGCACCCGCTGTGTGCAGGGATTGTAACAACTGCTCCTGAGAAGCCCAGCTCTTCATTACCTACAAGTTTTCATCTAGAAGTTGGTCTGTTTGGCCAATCTCTAAGATCCTTTGCCAGGTTAAGACTCTACCATAAATTTCTCTTCTAGGCTTAACTCTCACAAAACAATAGTTCAGCATTCCTTTTCCAATCACCTTTGCCAATGAGGGTTCAATGTTGGCTGATCAAGAGTTGTGCCCCAAATGAAGGAGTAGTTATTGAAGAAAGGGTAGAGAGCATGTACCTCCATCCATCAAGCATTTGTCAATTACCTGCTATATGCCAAGCGGTCTTTTGGTTTTGGGAGAAAGAAAAATAAATAAAATTTGGGTCTCTGACCTTAAAGAACTCACAGTCTGCTTTAAGAAACAGAGATGAAAGAACCGACACCGGAGGTATTCATTCACTCAACCACTAGTTGAGTGCCTACTAAGTGCCAGGCACTGTTCTGGCTGCTGAAAACAGAGCAGTGAGAAAGTAACAACAGGGTCCCCACCTCCGTGGTTTTACCTTCTAGTGGGCGGAGACAGTTAACTACTAACACACCACTAAGTGTGATCCTTCTGACTAGCGATATTATTAGCAATATAGGGAAATACAGAGAATGACTGGGGTGTTACTTTAAATAGAATGTTAATATAAATTAAGATATTTAGGCTACAAGTAATGGAAAACCCAACAGGGGCAAAAGTCCTAGGAGCAGTAATTATTTATTTTAAAATCGCAGAGGTTACTGATCTCCAGGGCAGGGTCGGTTACTCGGTGATGTCATCAAGGACCAAGTCTTTTCTGATCCTTCTATTCCCCCATGCTCATGAGACAGATTGATGTTTTCCTCCGAATTGTTGCCTCAGGCTTGCAAGGTGGCTGCTATAGCTGCAGATATTACATCCTCTCACAGTTTTTAAAGCCAGGAGGGAAAAAGAGTGGGAGAATGGGGGCAAGACCACCTCTTTTGGTTTTCTAGTGTAACTCTATAAGAGGAAGAGTTCTCTCACTCCCCAGCAGACTTCCCCTTAAAACTGATTGAACAGAAATGGTCACCTCCCTACATCTAGTTCAGTAACCAGGAGAGAAAACCTATATTGCCACAATTGGTTAAAAATAACCATAAGTCATGAACTCTGGGTTTTCAGCAAGGAAAAGAGGCAGTATGGCCTTTGATGAGTAAATGATGACTCAGGGAATGCTTTTCTGAAGAAATGACATTTGAACTAAAACCTAAATGATGAGGTGGTATCAAGCTTGAGTACCATGTCCCACGATGGTGCAAAGGGAGAAACTGGGCCAGGGTAGCTGGTTGTGGAAGACCTGACAGTGGAAGAGACACCTGAGGACAAGAATGAGTCAGCCAGGTGACGCTATGGGTGGAGACGGGCAGAGGCCTGTCAGGCTGCAGTAAAGGCCAATGGAAAGGAAAGGGATGTGAGCCAGTTCGTGTGGCTGGAGCAAGATGAACAGGACAGGGGGCATCACCGCCTGAGTGGAGATGACTGCAGAGGGGAGGATTCAGATTCCAGTGTTACAAAACCTGTGATAAGACAGATGTATGCAAAAGAGGGACACTCAGTTTCACCTGGGGCTTTCAAGGAGACTTCTTCAAGAAAGAGAGCTGGATTGAATCTGACTGAGAAGGAGTCAGCCAAAGATCAGAGGAGAGGAAGGATGTCCCAGGTAGCAAGCACAGTGTCCCAGACAGCTTGGAGGCTTGAAACAAAGCAATGAAAGCCTTCAGGAAGGCATTATCAGAGGGTAACGTGAAAGTCAGAGAGTGACAGGTGATGAGGCTAGAGCTTTCATTGGTTTAGGTCAGACAGGTACCCAGGTACCAGTCTCTTCAAAAGTTAGGTAACAACAGCTGAGTTGGTTTTCTCATTTATGCAATGTGTGTGTGTGTGGGGGGGCTGGGCTTTGATGGCCAAGAACACTTTCAACTTTTACATGCCTGGTTTCTAGTAGATGCTCAATAAAAGTTGGCTGAACAAATGGACTGTGAGCAAGCCTCTCCTGCTACCAAACCTGCTCTTCAAAGAAAGTGGGTGTGATCTTTAAGGCCTGGTCTGTACCCATTTGCTCCATGACCAGCCCAGCCTTCATCAGCTTGCTTTCCACTCACTGACTCCCTTCAGCTCTTAGCAGAGACAACCTTGCATATTTTTCATACATATCTTTTTCTGATCAGACTGAGCTCTGAGAGTTTGGGAGTTATATTTTAAGTAAATCCGTATATTCCAAGATGTGGCACACTGGGCATTTGAATACAGATAATGAAATATGCCTGATAAGGATGTGTCAGTGTGGGTTCACCAACTTTAATAAATGTATCCCCTAATGTGGGATGTTGGCTGGTAGTGGGGGAGGCTGTATGCGTGTGGGGATGGGGATATATGAGAGATCTCTGTACTTTCAGTTCAATTCTGTCATAAGTTTAAAACTGCTTTCAAAGATAAAGTCTAACATTTTTTTAAAGAAAAAGATAAAATTTTCCTATGCAAAGGATGGACTTGAATGGCTGTTAAGAGGAAAATATTCAGCCCTCAGAGAAATTTTTAAACCTAGAGTTAGTGCAAAATACCAACAAACTACTCACAACAGCTATGAACTTTCCCACTGTACTCTGGTCTCTCCCTAGAAGATCCAGAACAGCACAGGAATCAAAATGGGGATAGGGAGTGTTGGCATTAAAAACTAAGGGATAAGTAAAATAGAGTATAAAAAATGCCACACTCTAAACCACGGTGAACATTTTTGAAGATAATTAATTAAATTATTATTATTTTTGAGACAGAGCCTCAAGCCATCTCCCCACCCCACCCCCTGGCAGAGTGTTGTGGCATCACAGCTCATAGCAACCTCCAACTGCTGGGCTCAAGCGAGTCTCCTGTCTCCACCTCCCAAGTAGCTGGGACCACAGGCACCCACCACAACACCTGGCTATTTTTTGGTTGCAGCCGTTATTGTTGTTTGGCGGGCCCAAGCTGGATTCGAACCTGCCACCTTAGATGTATGTGGCTGGCGCCTTAGCTGCTTGAGCCACAGGCACCGAGCCTAATTAAATTATTTTTGAAAGAATTTCAAAGTACAGTAAGTATACACTTTTTTTAAAAAATATTTTTTAAATCAACATAATTTAAATGTGCCATAGAAATTTAACTATGGGTTCAAATGTGCTGTGAGATTAAAAAAAAAAGGTTGAAAAACACTGCTCTAAATAAATGTGGATGTAGTTTTTCAAACATGGGGTAGGGGAAGCTAGAAAGTTCATGAATGCTTAAGTTAAAAAAAGGAAAGAATTGGAGTATTTCAAAGATAAAGAAGGGTATGAGACTGAACATGTTGCTTTTCAAGAGTCTTTGTGCCTGTATTAGTCAGTATAGGCTAGGTTATGCTGAAGTAACAATAGGCCCCCAATCTCAGTGACTAAGAACAATAGAGTAACCTTTTCTTGTGCCCATCATGGGTTCTCAGGGGTCTTTACTTGTCACAGTCACTCAGGGAGCCAGGTTAATGGAGAAGCTACCATTGTGAATCAGCGGTCACCATCTCGCTCAACCACAGGACGTTGGGAATGCTACCTTATGACTGCAAAAAGGACAGCCAGAAACAATTAGGGAACCATACTACCACAATCCCAGTGACCAGCAAGCCAGCCAACCACTAACAGCCTCAAGCACAGGCACTTGTGGTTTCTATATCCCTTCTTCAGGCTTAGGCCCATTTGTAAGGATGAAATAGTTATGACAAAGTATCACAGATCCTTTGCTTCCAGGATCCCTTGCCAAAGACAGAGGCCATTGCCTTTTGTGAGAGTTCATGTGTGTCACCTAACGTGTGACTCACCCGTCCTCCAGCACTGTGCCCCTCCCACTGCAGGAGCTACTCCCCGGCAGGACTCGTCCGTCAGGCTGCACACCCTGCACGTGGGGCCCCTGCCTGCGGGAGGGCAGGCCTCAGCCTGGGGAGCTGCCGTTTGGAGCTCAGTTCACTGCTCAGAGGCGCAGGAGCCCGGCCTGCTGATCTGTATCAAGATATGAGGAAGGGAAGCCACTGATGCCGGGATCTCCAGCTGCCAGGGAGTGGGGTAAACTTGGCCGGTGACGCTGTTGGCCAGCCACAGTGAGTAGTAACAGGTCTTCCTTTCCTCTCAGCGACCTCCTTGGGGAGGAATTTCAGAGATGAGCAGCCAATAATGACTCTACATTTGTGAAGCTCTGGTAATTTGGGCCATAATTAATAAGGAACACAGGGAATAAGTATTAGAAGGAATTTGGTAACTTGGAGGCAATTTACATAATTCAGTCAGGGCACTAGTCTGGAATGGCAATATTTTTGTTTTCACTTATTGTTCTCTGATTTTCTGTACTCCCTGGAATCCGTCTGAATATCAGAAGGCAGAAAACTGGAATTTCTAAATGACTTTTTTTCTCCCTGATAAACGCCAAGTGACTAAGTGCACATTACAGAGGTTAATGAACTATTTTATCATTGTTTCCCCTCAACAGATTTTGTAAGGTTGAATCTACGATTTTGACTTATTATTACTCTATCACTCTAACCTCAAATCCTTCTTGAAAACCAAGGAATATTTTTATACCGTCACAAAACATCCTGGACTTCCAGTGATTAACCAGTGGTACTGACAACTCTTGTTCCCAGATAGACTTCTTCCCAGACAAGACTTTCTCAGGAGGAATGTCAATCTGGGGAGGTTTCTCTCGGTTCATAGTTCAGCCGGTCTTCACCGTGTCAGGCTGTATGCAGCTCTTTGCGCCCTGGGAGAGAACACCCACGCATGTAGGTTTCAACGATCTTTCCTACCATTCCTGAAAATACTATTGTAATTGACACCTAACTTTATTCCTTCCTTCTGAAAGAGTCCTTGTCAGTAGTTGCTGAGTGTGAATTACAAAAGTTTGATTTTGCTTAAAAACTTCGATCCTCTTGACTTTTGGCAAAATGTGTTTTTCTGCCTTGAAGGGAACTTACAGATAAAAGAGTGAGGCTTGAATTTATCTCACATCACTTTTGTTTTTTTACATTTCTTCTTTCAAATTTTACTCATATTTTTAGAGTTTGAAGAAATTGACTTATTGGTAGGTCAGATAAATGATTTTAAATCTGGGTAAATTGTTAGCCTTAAAAGACTGCAAGCCTTGTTTTGATACTTTATGACTTTAAGGAAGCTATAACTTTATGTTATCAAGTTATGGCAGAATTGTCTTTTTTGAAGAATGAATAAAAATTTGTAAACAGAAACCATGGCTCTTATTTTAAAATAATGAGATCAAGGAACAGCTCGACCATGGTGACAGGTTGGCCTTTGTAAAATTAGGCAGGGGTTGGTGGAAGGGGTTTGCTCTGGGCCCAGACAGTAACAGGTGCGTGTCTATAAAGAATAGTATTTCTTACCTAACAACGCAAACATTGTAACCTAATTATACCCTCATATTAATCTGAATTTTTTTTTAAAAGTATATTGTATAATTCTAAATTGCTGACTAAGTTTCAAGTGTTTTCACTACCACCTCCAAAAAAAAAAAAAGAAAGAAAGAAAAAAAGAATACTATTTCTAAATATGTCCAAAAAGAATTACAGGACTAACTAAAAATCAGTCTTTTTTTTTTTTTATTATCACATGTTTTGGCAATTCTAGCCCCTGATAGTGGTAAAATACCCCTCCTCACCCACTGTTACTGTTCCCCCTTGGTGTGTAAGATTTGACTGAATTCACTAGTGGAAACAGTTTGCTTTAGGACATAGCACCTACTTTGAAAAAAGTGTAGTTTAGCAATAGGCTGTTAGTCCCATTATCTTAGGAATTCATGGCTTTTGACTCTGTTATTTTTATGCATTTCTCTTAATACAGTAGCTATCTCTGAGGCCACTAAAACCGATTTTATTTTTATGTAGGGGTGAAGCTGTAGGAGAAGCTCTTATGGCCTCTGCGTATTATCCCTGAGGCTTTTAACTGCAATAAACAAACTGCTAAGCTACAGAAGCTAAAGCCTCAGAGGTGGCTTTATGATGAAGATTATTGTGTGTCTCCTAGAAGCCAGGGCACAGAATGCAGGTCCTGGTTGTCCCTGAGTATTTTCATGTCCCTTTATTGTGCTCTGTCCTTCTTTGGGTTGGTCTCAATCACATCGTAATATCACGCAGGGTTTCTCTCAGTTCTGTATATTAACTGCAGCTGTGGAGTTTTAAAAGCCCATTCAATGCTATGTATTAACAAGTGGCACCATCTAGGTGACAGAGTGTGGGGGTGTTCACTGACCTATTCTTATGATTTTTTAGTAGTAATGAAAGTATTCAAAATTAAAAGTTTGGTAGAATGTATTGGTGTCTGAGCCTTAGCCCCCAAAGTTCTGATTCAGTGGGTCTGGGGTAGGACCCAGATACTGATATATTTTAAACATTCTTAGAAAATCCCAATGTAGGCTCGGCGCCTATAGCTCAACCGGCTAAGGCGCCAGCCATGTACACCTAAGGGGCGGGTTCGAATCCCCAGCCCGGATCCACCAAACAACAATGATGGCTGCAACCAAAAAATGGCCGGTGCTGTGGCGGGCGCCTGTGGTCCCAGCTACTTGGGAGGCTGAGGCAGGAGACTCGCTTGAGCCCAGGAGTTGGAGGTTGCTGTGAGCTGTAATGCCATAGCACTCTACCCAGGGGGACAGCTTGAGGCTCGGTCTCAAAAAAAAAAAAAAAAAAAAAAAAAAAAAAACAGAAAATCCCAATGTATAATCAAAGCTGGAAATTTCTGCTGTGGGCTGCAGTTTTTTTCCATCTCCTCTCAGGGAAGAGAGCAAGTTCCATCTCCTTCTTTCTGTCCAAGTTTCAGAATTCCTGGGGTGAGGACAGATGGGCCCAGGTGGGGCAGCTGCCATCGCCTAACGCAGTCAGCTCTGGTCAGTGTACCGTTCAGACGGCTGCGTACATGGTAAACATGGAAGGGCTCACAGTTTCCAGACAGGCCTGGGGAGCGGGAGGGGACAACTAGGCAAATAATTGGTAATAATAATAACAGGAGTCCAGTATATTCCCCTAATGGAAATGCAAATCAAACCCTGAGCTGGTAAATTTGAGAACATCTGTCAGTTGATAAGACAAAGCACTTACCTATTATTATAGCTACTTTTTTCCAAATCATATCTTCCTTTTGAAAGAGTAGAATGATGGAGAGTTTGTCTTTGTTAATTTGAAAATTTTGTAGAGCAAAATACAAGTTGAATATACTTAATTACAACATCAAAACTCCTATATATTTTAGAGTAGTCCCTTACAAGTTGCTATATGTTAACAAACACTCTAAGGGCTGTTGCTCAGCATGATGTTCAAGTGTAGCAGGTATAGATTTGACCCATAACGCATCTGGTTTTTAAAATGTCACATTTCCTTAAAGAGTCCCTAAATCTGTTAATAGGCTGAGTCCTCCTCACTGCCCCACCATCCCTCCCACAAATGTTTTTGCAGGAAATTCCATCTTAGTCTGTGTTTGCAGAGGTCGTCTCTTGCTGAGAGTCTGGTAAGAATTCTGAGTCCTAAGCAGTCGCAAATCATCACTGCAACTGGAAGAGAGTAGCAGTATCCCCTCTGGGCAAGCTTGGGCACGGAGAACTTTTATGAGGGTCCCTAATGCCTTGGATCTCAGAGTTCAGTCCTTCTTGTGCCCTGAATCACCCATAAATATCCTCTCACCTCTCAGGGCATTGGTTGGTACAGGAGCCGATGACCAGGGAGGTCGTTCGTGTAACCTGTCCTGTTTCCCACGCCAGGGGAAACTCCTCCTTCCGTGTCCCAAATCTTTCCCTTTTTCCAGGGTTTGCTCACTGTCACCTCTTGCGTCAGATGTTTATATACACAAACCAAAGCCTATGAGGGATTGTGTTCTGGGTGCCTAGTCTTTGGTTGTTTAACTCCAAAGTTAAAAATCTTTAATAACATCTTGAGGCTGGAAGTTTAGAACTTAAAAAAAAAAAGACCTCTTGGTTGTTTCACTTTTTAACAGCAGTGAGACTGACACACACACACATATTATTAGGGGCTTATCTAGATACAGGTCTCTGTGCGTTGATGAGCTGGTACTGGTGGGGCAAACACGAGATGTATAACACTGATGCAAAACAGGTGAGTGGCCACCTGTTTCTAGCTGGTTCTGAAAAAAGAACTGGGCTTCCTGGAGCAAGAACTGAACTTTAGGAAACTGAAGACTCTGGATTTTTGAGGATTCAGAGCAGGGAAGTGGTGCCTGAGAGGTGGATGAGATTGGGCTTGACCCACACACCCTTTGGCTGTTGAGAAAGCAGAGAATCTATGTGGCTGTGGCTATGAGAGAGGAGAGTAGGATGCAGGTATTTTAGCGTGGGCAAAGCAGGGCTGAGCACTGAGACCCACAGACCGGCAGAGACTGTCTGTCTCCCCAGAAGCTAGTGTGGTGGAAGCTTACCCATGGATGCTTCAATCTCGATGCCAAGATACCAGCTCAGAAGAAAAAAGATGAAAAGAAGGAGGAAAGAATGAATTGATCAAAAGAGACCTACTCTAATCTGAAAGTTAATGGGTTATCTTGTATTGGCAAGTTTTCCATCATTGGTTCAAAGAAGGTTTCCAGTTTAAATTTGGTTACACCTGTGCCCACCTAACTCAGGGTTGCTATGCATAGTCATAATCTTTGTGTACTTGTTCTAAGTATAAATATCAAGTACTGGTCTTCCTCTATTGATCTATCCAGAAGGCCATGCCCTCCTCCAAAATGCTGGCTGTGCCTCTGAGATGCTCCTCCTCTTTCCCCAGAACCCTCTGTGTTTTAGTTCTTAATTATTGTTCTTCTGGGAGCTCATGGCAGGAAAGCCATTGCAATACCCATTTGGTGCAAAAAAAGAAAAATTTCTTCCTGCTTAAGGGTCAAATTCTATTCTCATCATCTTTGAAGAGAAACATCGATGCCTTGCTCATTTACTCATTCATTTAGTCATTCAGGATGAGGGGAAAATATGATATTTTCAGACATACAAATATTAAGGCATTTATCACATGTAAATCTTCATTTAAAAACGTTAGAAGGGGTATACCCCAGCAAGAATAAAGTGACCCAGAGAAAAGAGTTGTAATCCGAGAAAGAATGTGAAGTATAAGGAACCAAAGGCGGAAACGTAGCTCCAATGTCGACAACCAGCGGGGATGGAAACAGTCTCCCGTTTTAGAGGTTAGTAGCTCTTTATGTCCATATTGCATTTTACTTTTGAAAGTCCATTCAAAAGCATTTGCTCTTTCCATTTATCAAAAAATTA
This sequence comes from Otolemur garnettii, assembly GCF_000181295.1. Classification (NCBI taxonomy): domain Eukaryota; kingdom Metazoa; phylum Chordata; class Mammalia; order Primates; family Galagidae; genus Otolemur; species Otolemur garnettii. Next base: position 17,831,469 of record NW_003852426.1, read on the forward strand.
TTTATAAATAAATATTCATAACTCTCCCACATCTCTGTCTATGGCTACATCTACGTACAGAGGAGGGAGCCAAACTTGAAATGAGGTGAAGGCCAAGAATAGTCATGAAACTATTTCAAAAGCAAAAAGATGGAACGAAAGCTCACAAAGGCTCTGAAACTCCAACTTGCGATGTGTTTTAAAAGCATCCCTGGTTGGGTGAGGATGCCTGTGCTGGTGCAACTGTTAAACCACTGAGTTAAGAGATCTACACTCTCAATCCCTCTGCTGCCCGGTGATCAGAGCAGAGCTGCTACTTACAGTTTATCACTTCAATATTTTTAATTTGTGAGAAAAGAGATACAGTGATTACTCACCAATGAGCATGGGATGAAAACTTACCTTTTGTAAACATTCAAATTTAATGCTTTTGAAGACACCCATAGGTTAGAGATCATTCTTCTGTGACGAACTGTGACACATTTGTATGCATTTTTATTATTATAGTTACCTTGTAACTATTATGTATTTTTAGTTATTATAGTTACCTTGTAACTATTATGTATTTTTAGTTATTATAGTTACCTTGTAACTATTATGTATATAACTATTATTATAGTTACCTTGTAACTATTATGTATTTTTATCATGGGCTTTTCCATTTCCAAGTCTTCACTTGTGAGCGACATGGCCTGGGGTGCTTTTGCAGAAGCACGAAGCATTATGTCATGATGCGTCCTCAGTTGTCATAACATGGCCTGGGGTGCTTTTGCAGAAGCACGAAGCATTATGTCATGATGCGTCCTCAGTTGTCATAACAACATGGCCGTTAGAGAAAAAAAGTGGTGAAGCCTTTTGAAGCAGAAGGGCTGCAGGAAATAATTTGCGTAATGAAAAATGTAAATCTTGAAATAAAATTTTGAGGCTTCCTGGTACCTAAATGCAGCATAGCTCCCTCATTTCTCATTGTTTCCAGACTTGCTCCTTCTCTGTATTTCTTCTCTCTCTCTCTCTCTTTTTTTTTTTTTTTCTGTGCAGTTTTTGGCCAGGGCCAGGTTTGAACCCACCACCTCCAGGATATGGGGCCGGTGCCCAACTCCTTTGAGCCACAGGGGCCACCTTGTATTTCTTCTCTTGATGAATGGCATCACAAATGCTTATTTTAAAACATTAGACCTTTTTGGTATGCTTTGTCCCCTAAACTTTTGTCTTTTTTCCTAAACCCGGTTCCTAAGGCCATTCTGTCACTCCTCCCTCTTGCTCATCTAGGCGTCAGGTCCCCTTTGAATCTGTGCCCTGCCATTGCTTTGGTTTGGGTCCTTGTTTTGTTCACCCGGAATGGTCTCCTCACTGGTGTCCTGGCTCTGAATTCTGCCTTCAAACCCACCGACTGCACTGCTGGAAAAATGATCTTTCTACAGTGGAATCTGGTCCTATCATTAAAGCATTGCTGGGGAATGATCTAAAATCTTTATTATGTTGATACTTCTCTTTTTCTTGGTGTCTCTTTGCTTTAAGAGGCCAATTCACTTATGAAGTTCATGATCTGATTTTGATTTCTGAAGTTTTATCTTCATACATTAGTTTATTTTTTCTTCCATAAAATCATGTGCAATAAAAACACCACACTCACATTATCTTGCTCTGCGTTTTAAGCTAATTGTGTGGCACTTCCTAGAGTGCAAGCGTGGGGTTGTGTGATATTAACTTTTATGTTGGATTCTTTGGCTGTCTGTCATGAGTTCTGCTCCTTTTGTGCTTTGCTTTAAAATATTTCTCTAATTTAATCCGTTTGCACTGCTGGGACGCACCCCCTTTTATCTTGCCCACTCTTAAATGACTCTGGTTCCCAGCAGGTGACTTTTGGGCTCCTCTTTCCTCTGCTCCACTGCTTCATTCTTTGCCAGCATAAGGTTGAGGTCTGGCGATTTCGTGCCCTGTCCCCTTCCCTGCAGTGGACAGTGGTGGCAGGAGGAAGACGCGCTCTGCGGCAGAGATGATAACCTGTGGGACGAGTCTGGTGCCTGCGAGAGATAGGCAACACTCGCCATCGGGTTTACTTGAAAGGTTTTATCTGAAAAGAATAAAACTGAAGAGAATTTAATGAAGGGTTCTTTGCAGAGGTACAGACAGGGCTATAGCACCCACCAAGGGAAGCGACAGGGCAGTAGAAGGACAGTGGGATCCCCAGGTCTGAAGCAGCAAGAGGGAGTGATTGGAGCCAGGTGCCGACTGAGGCAGAAGGTGGAACAGCCAGCAGGAACACAGCCAGAGAAAAGCAGCCGCTGCTGGAACTGTGACCGGGAGGGAGGGGACATGAGGAGTATGCATCCTCCTCTCCTTGTGGTGTCACTTCTTATCTTCTGGCAATGACAACATTGGGAGAACCCAGCTGGAAGCCTGAGGCAAGGGAGTCTGCAGAGGTCAGCTTCTTAGGAGCAGAAGGACAGAGAAAAACTCTGATGAGTGACAGGGAGCTGATAGAGAATATCCCCCTCCCCCGCCCCCAGCTGCCTGCAAGCTCGCTTGTCTGAGACTGAGATGTTTGTCAATGCACTGTCAAAATGTACTCCATTTTCATGTGTTGCATGTGCAATGGCTGATGTCTTTAGGCTCTGGGTTGTTTGAGTCTGGAGTCTTCTCTCCTACCAGAGTGAACCAGTTTCTCGGTTCCCTCACCCCAATACACAAGGCAGCCCTAACGTCCAATTCTAAGATTCTTCAGTTAGATGAGGAAAAACAAAACTTACCATCTAATTTGTTACCATTTGACATCTATAACATTTCCCACAGTCCTTTTGGCTCCTGTACATACAACTACCATCATCAAACTTGTACGTTGTCCTTTTTCCTGTGACTCCAGTCATTTCTCCATGATAGACAAGTGACACGAGTGCCACAGTAGTTTGGATTTTCCCCCGGTTATTTAAAATTTCTTGCCAAATTTTGTGTTTTTATAGTTTCTTTATCCTGGCAGCCTCTGACAGTCAGGTGAAATTCTCTTTTGGGGTTTGGTGACTCATGAGGTGGCTGCGTCTCGGGGCACACCTTGCCCAGGTGCCCGGCGTGGGTGCCATCTGCACATGACATCTCTATTTACCTTCAGAGGTGACTGATCATTCTTTCTGTTCTAGAAAATCCCTGTCAGAGATAATGGAATCCACAAAACCTTTAGTTTTTTTCGGAGAGGGGTACTGGAGATGGTGACCAGCCTTTTGCATCTCTATTGAGGACAGAAAGGAGGACAGGGATGGGTGATGCAGTTAAAAGAGCCCTCGATCCAGAGTCAAAAGAGCATCTTGTTCTTCCAATAACTTAGGATGTAACCTTGGGAAAGCCACTTCGTATCTGAGCCGCAATTTCTTCTTTGATAAAAGAGGGAAAGTCGTACCTTTTCTGCCCACTTTGTAACATTTTCCAGCATGGAGAGGGAAGTTATACAGGCAGAACTTGCTTTATTCTGCTTCACTGCTTTATTCTACTTCCACAGATACTGTGATTGTTACAAATGGAAGGTTTATGCCAACTCAGCGATGAGCCAGACTTTGAGTGTCATTTTACCAAGAGCGTGTGCTCAGTTTGGGTCTCTCTGTCTCATCTTAGTAATTTACACAGTATGTCAGACATTTTCATGAGTACTATAACTGTTATGGTGATCTGTGATTAGTGATGTTACTACTGTGATTGTTTTGAGGAGCCATGAACCAACCTCGCCCATGTAAATCGCTGAACTTAACCAATGCATGTTGTGTGTGTTCTGACTGCTCTACCGTAGACTGGCCGTTGCTCTGTGTCTCTTCTTCTCCTTGGGCCTTCCTATTCCTTGAGACACGACAATATTGAAATTAGGCCAAGTAATAACTTTACGGTGACCTCTGAGTGTCCAAGTGAAGGAAGAATAGCACGGATCTCACTTTCCATCAAAAGCCAGAAATGATCAAGCTTAGTGAGGAAGGCGTGTTGAAAGTCAAGACAGGTTGAGAGCTAAGCCTCCTGTATCAGACGGGTTGCCAAGTCGTGAATGCAGAGGGGAAAGTTACTGAAGGAAATTAAAAATGTTATTCCAGAAAACACAAAAAGATAAGAAAGTGAAATAGCTTTACTGCTAATGTGAAGAAAGTTTTAATGGCATGGATAAGATCAAAGAAGCTTCAACTTTTCCTTAAACCAAGACTAATCCACAGGAAGACCCTAACTCTTTTCATGAAGGCTGAGAGAGGTGAGGAAGGAGCATATGCCAAGTCTGAAGTGAGCACAGGGTGGTTCACGAGGTTTAAAGGAGGAGGCCACCTCTGTAACATAAAAGTGCAAGGTGCACCTGGTGCCTGTGGCTCAGTGAGTAGGGCACCGGCCCCATATACTGAGGGTGGTGGGTTTGAACCCAGCCCCAGCCAAACTGCAACAAAAAAATAGCCAGACGTTGTGGCCAGTGCCTGTAGTCCCAGCTACTCGGGAGGCTGCGGCAAGAGAATCGCCTAAGCCCAGGAGTTGGAGGTTGCTGTGAGCTGTAATGTCATGGCACTCTACCAAGGGTGACAAAGTGACACTCCGTCTCTAAAAAAAAAAAAAAGTGCAAAGTTCAGCTGCAAGTGCTGATGCAGAAGCTGAAGTGAGTTATCCAGAAGGTCCAGCTAAAGTCATCAATGAAGGAGGCTACACTAGAACAACTGATTTTCAGTGTAGATGAAATAGCCTCCTATTGTAAGAAGATGCCATCTAAGACATTCCTAGCTAGAAAAGAGAAGTCAGTGGTGGAATAAAAACTCCAAAGAAGGTTGGTGCCTGTGGCTCAAAGGAGTTGGGCACCAGCCCCATATGCTGGAGGTGGCAGGTTCAAACCCAGCTCTGGCCAAAAAACTGCAAAAAAAACCCCAAAAAACAAAACAAACAAAAAGGAACTTCAGAGGACAGGCTGACTTTCTTGTTAGGGGCTAATACAACTGTGACTTTAAGTTGAAGCCAGTGCTCACTTACCAGTCTACAGATCCCAGGACCCTTAAGAATTATGCTAATTCAACTCTGCCTGTGCTCTAGCAGTGGAACAACAACACCCGGATGTTAGCACATCTGTTTACAAAATTGTTTACTGGATATTTCAATCCCACTGTTGAAACCTACTGCTCAGAAAAGAGATTGTGATCATCTGGTCACCCAAGAGCTCTGTTGATGATATACAAGGACGTTACTCTTGTCTTTTCTATCTAGTGACACAATTTTTATTCTGCAGTCCAAGGATCAAGGAGGCAATTCCATTTTTAAGTCTTATTATTTAACAATTACATTTTGTAGGGCTATTGCTATCATAGATAGTGATTCTTCTGATGAATCTGGGCAAAGCACTTTGAAATCTTCTGGAAAGAATTCAACATGTCAGATGCCATTAAGAACATTCATGATTCATCGGAGGTAAATAATAATAGGAGTTTGGAAGAAGTTGATTCCAACCCCGATGGATGACTTTGAGGGGTTCAAGACTTCATTGGGAAAGCTGCAGATAGAGAAATAGTGAGAAAATTAGAATTAGAAGTGGAGCCTGAAGAGGTGACTGAATTGTTGCAATCTCATGATCAAATTTGGATCAGCAGAATGGATGAGGAGTTGGTTCTGAAGGATGAGCGAGGAAAGTGCTTTCCTGAAGTGGAAACTAGCTCTGGTGAAGATGCTGTGAATATTGTTGAAATGACAACAGAGGATACAGAATGCCCATAAACTTAGTTGATAGAGCAGCAGCAGAGATTGAGAGATTTGACTCCAAGGTTGAAAGAAGTTCTACTGTAGGTAAATTCCTATCAAACAATATCACATACTACAGAAAAATCTTTCATGAAAGGAAGCATCAATCAATGTGACAAATTTCATCATCTTATTAAGAAATTGCTCCAGCCACTCTAACAACCTCCCTGATCAGTTGGCAGCCATCAACACTGAGGCAGAACACTCCATTAGCAAAAAGATGGTGGAAATCTTGCTGAAGGCTCAGACAGTTGTTAGCATTTTTAGCAATAAGATATTTTTAATTAAGGCATGCACATCATTTTTTAGACATAGTGCTATTGCACACTTCATAGACTACAGTATAGTGTACACATTACTTTTACGTGCACTGGGGGACCAAAAAAATTGGTTGACTTGCTTTCTTACAATCTTTGCTTTATTGCGGTGGTTTGGAACTAAACCCGCAGTATCTCCAAGGTGTGCTTGTATGTGAACATATTCTAAAAGAGTCAAGCCCCATTCAAAGATCAGCTTTTTCTTATCTTAGAAAAGCCACATGAAATACTAAAAACATCTCAGACCTAGGTTGAAATCCCAAATGTGCTGTCTGCCGATTGTGAGATTGGGCAGGGTCAGCTTTTAGCTCCTAAATATTGGAAAATTGTGGGAGTCATCTGGTAGCACAGAATTATTTGATGGCATTAAAAAAGGTAACATAGACATCATTACCAATACAGAGCAAAGAGACAATAACTGCTTGTCTTACTCTGCTCTTGCCTTCCACAGTGTCTGCATTCAGGAAGGAGGGATGGATTGGTCTCTGACTAAAGGGAAAACAGATGGTTAATGACAGACGCTGTGGAATCTTCCACCGCTGAGGTCATCTGAAGTGTATACCCACGGTCTGTCTGGGAACTTCCGTAGCACTTTGTGAAATCTCAAAATCTCAGCAATTCATTACAAAACCTAATTATGGAAGTAATAGCCGCAGACTGTCAGCTGGCAAAAGTAGTAATTAAAATACTCCTGCGTGACTGATAAAGTTCTGTCTGGAGTTTTGTTTACCTTTTTGATTACTGTGGTTGGTGATTGTGAGTCCAATACTTTCTTTTTATCTTAATCAGGATATAAGGGTTCAATTCATAGAGGTTTTGGTTATAGATATCTGTAAAATTCCTCATGCCCATTGCGTGCGTGTGTGTGTGTGTGTGTGTCTGCAGCACATGAGTGTGTGTTTTTCAATTGAGCCCGTGTTTGTTTCTGAAGGGGCCATGCACCCAACAGGTCCCAGCAGGCGGCTCACGTGGTCTCTTTCCTCCTGTTTTGTCTCACATTAGTGAGCTTTGCCTGTTGCCAGTCAACTCTATGGCTTTGAGGTGCAGGGATTATGTGTAGAAAGAGGATGAGATATGCTGAAATTAAATTGCTAACACAGACGAGAAGGCTTTGTGGAATCTGGAACTTTGGAAAACTGGCTGCCATGTGATTATACCAGCTTTGACTCTTAGGGTCTCTTGGCTGTAGAAAGCAAGCCCCATCCAAGCTCCCAACCCCTCAGGCTGTGCGTCAGGAATCCCATTGCCCTCTGAGTTCCCTGAGTTGCTGAGGTGGCCGAGGAAAGGAAGCCATGCTGTCGTCCTTCCATTTTTGGCTGCTAGGACACTGCTTGGAAATAAAGGGCTCATTTTCTCTTTGTTGAATAAACTCATAAATTAACAACCTAAGCACCTTCTTCAGGTCTGGACAGCAGAAAATAGACGATGGACAAGTATATTCTAGGTTGTTTTTTTTTAGACAGTCTCACCTAATTGCACTGGGATTGAGTGCCATGGCATTATAGCTCATAGCAACCTCAAACTCTTAGGCTGAAGTGATCCTCTTATCTCAGCCTCCCAAGTAGCTGGGACTATAGGCACCTGCCACACTTTCTGGCTATTTTTAGAGATGGTGTCTCGCTCTTGCTCAGGCTAGTCTTGAACTCCTAAGCTCGGGCAATCTACCTGCCTCGGCCTCCCAGAGTGCGAGGATATATTATTCTAGGTTTGATGGTTGGAAATATTGTTTCTTGGAAGATTTAGCCATCATGTCAATATACTTAGCTATTCTTGTTTTGTATTATTATTTTTTAAAATAAGGAAAAGGAGAAGGGGTTTCTTAACTTTTCTTTAAAGAAGTTTTAAAACTTTGTATTTGGCAAATTTCACCTAGGGAAATTTCAGTACTGATGTAATTGTTTCTCTCTCTATCTTTCTTTTCTTTTCTTTTCTTTCTTTCCTCTCCCCTCTTCTCTCCCCTCCACTCCCTTTCTCTCTGTCTGTCTGTCTCTCTCTTTCTTTTTTTGAACTACACAAGGTGACTTTTTTTTAGGTTGCATCAAGTCTCTTCTGAAATAGATGTCTATAATAAACTTTGGCTTAGGCTACATGAAGCCAACATCTCAAACATTTGTTTGAAAGGCAAGAGTTAGGTCCTAGCCACTCTTGCTGACCAGGGAAGAGCCACTGCCCATCTGTGGTTTTAAAAGATGGGGACAGAGGCTCTGTGTTGAAAGATCAGACACAGGCCGCTGCTTTGACACTGTACCCTTTTGCTTCTACAGCATTTTCGGTTTCAAGGCACTGAAAAAAAAGCTGATGATTGTTGCTTACTGTCAACCAATATGGAGGGATGGTGATTTCACTCAAGCCCAGATTAAAACATGCCCCTTTTGTTTAAAGAGAAATTGTATAACTAAATAAAAACAAAAAACTTTGGGAAATGTTTCTTCCAGTTGAAATAATTGTGAAAAAATCTAGGAATAAGCACTAAAAATTAGAGTCGCATTGTTACTGAGAGCTGGGGAAAGGCAGCCTTTCAGAGGTGTGGCCCTCAGTTCTCCTATAGCAAGGTAGATCTGGGTAATAAAGAAAATGTTTAAAAATTTCTAGGCTGTAGGTAGCAGTATACCTGTCAAAAAAGGCCTGCAAGGTCTAACAGAGGTCATTCCCACAGAAGACACACGGACATTCTTTGTCATACATAGACACATGTTAGTAATAATCATACCAAAAAGCAATCTTAGTAAAAATTAAAATAACTCTATTTAAAACAATGTGACAATATAATACACAGAGAACTTTTATTATAGTGCATTAAATTTTAAGCAAACAGAATGATTTTCATCTTGATTTGTAGAATTCAAGCTAATCATTTGACTTCTCTGCACCCCCCCCCCATTTTTTGTAAATCTACTTGGGATTCAGGGCTGAGTAGTGCTAACTTTATGAAAATTTCTGGTCTTGTATAATTCCTTAAATCAGTTTTTAAAATTAACTTTAGTTAAGAGAAAGAACATTCTGTATGATGAGAATTTTAAGAGATATAGTTAACTTGGTTCAGAACACTGTGCATTGACTCTCAGGTTGTATGAGCATTATTGTGTCAACACTTCATCCATGGCTTTAATTTTTTCCAATTTTGATGATTTTTACCCAAAGCATTAACTGCATTGGTGATGCTTTTTTTTTTTTCATTTCTGGTTAATTTGAGAGCACAAACATTGGTGATGATTTTAATTAGGTCACTTTGATGATTTTCATACTGGAATTTTTATCTGTTTGAATAACTTAGGTTAGATTAAAGGATGCAAATTTGGCTGGCCATTTTACATAAAATTGTGGGTCCATCTGTGATGTTATTAAATACATTTAAAAGTGATGAGTAATAAAGTAATTCCTTTGTATAAAAACCATAGATGTTCAGAAAACTGTATTAACAACAGGCTGAAATAGACAATATGAAACATTTTTCTTATTTTTGAGACAGAATCTCAATCTGTCAGCCTGAGTAGAGTACCATGGTGTCATCACATCATGGTGACCTCAAAGTTTGGGCTCAAGAGACCCTCTTGCCTCAGCTTCCCAAGTAGCTGGGACTACAGAAGTGCACCACCATTATGCCCAGCTAGTTTTTCTATTTTTAGTAGTGACAGGGTCTCAGTCTTACTCAGGGTGGTCTTCAACTTGTGAGCTCAAGCAATCCACCTGCCTCAGCCTCCCAGAGCACTAGGATTACAGGTGTGAGCCACCCAGCCAACAGTATAAAACATTTTAAGTAATCATTGGTTTTCAGTGGAATTTCGGCGAGGCAAGTACTTCAATGCTGGGAAACTTAGTTGAAAAACCAATTTTGCATAGTCTTTAAAATAATGACATTGCTGTAGAATTTTATGTGATTGGGCTAAAAATTTCTTTTTGGCTAAAAATGGTCAAATAGCACCCATTGTCATAGTCCCTGGCCTTTGTTGATGGACATGCAAGTCTTGTGAATCCTTTCATCTGAAAGTAAAAAAATCATCAGTACCTTTCAGAGACTATCTCCCCAGGATGAAAAATATTAAAATTATTAATGTTTGTGGCTCGGCACCTATAGCTCTGCGGCTAGGGCACCAGCCACATATACCAGAGTTGGTGGGTTGCAACCCAGCCTGGGCCTGCCAAACAACAATGACAACTACAACCAAAAAATAACCGAGTGTTGTGGTCAGCACCTGTAGTCCCAGCTACTTGGGAGGCTGAGGCAAGAGGAGAATTGCTTAGGCCCAAGAGTTTGAGGTTGCTGTGAGCTGTGATGCCACAGCACTCTACTGAGGGTGCATAGTGAGACTTTGTCTCCAAAAAAACAATTATTAATGTTTAATATTGGAATTCTTAACTGAGGTGAGTCCTCTATAAAGCATAGATCCTTATGTAAATTGTCAGTTCTTCCCATCTTTCACTCCCTGCTTTCCTTCCTCCTTCTCCCCCTTTACTGAGTACATAGTGTGCCCACTATAATCTGAGTCCTGCTTTAGGTGTCAAGATCAATTTAGTTTGATTTTAGTTGTGGTAGAAATACCAATAGCAGATGGTACCTAAGATCAATTTTGAAGAAATGTCTTCCTACCTATAGCTGCAGATTTAGGAGGAAGTGAGAGCTAATAGGCCAAGCCTGGTGCTTACTCCCCTTCAAAAGATATTTCCAGGCGGAACTTGCCCACAGAAACCCCAGGTCATCTTCTGCTGTAGCCACCCACACGTTTCTCAGCCTTGCCTAACCCAAAGATGGAACCATCATTCCAATGCTGTGAACACAGGCTGTTATTTATTGTACACTGGCAGGCAAGGACCTTACCTAATGTGCGTAATGCAATGGTACATTTCAAAACTGTTAAGAAAAGAGAATAATTGTCTCACCACAACAAATAAGTAAGCGAGGTGATGGATGTGTTAATCAGTTCAATGTAAGTTCACGTTGTACATCAAATCAGTACCCTGAACCCCAGAAATGCATCAATGTACACACTTATGATTTAATGACAAAAATGAAACAAAATAAAAAAATAAAAAGAAATCCAGCAAGTAGCAGCTTCCTTTGGAGGGATTCCCATGGTAGAGGTGACAGGCAGGCCGCTGGGGGCTATCTCAGCAGCTGCCCGTGCCTCCCAGAGGGGCTGCTCCTCACACCTCAGGCAGCCTCGGGTGGAGGGAGTCATGGGAGACCACAGGGGAGCAGAGGTGTGAGTGGACAGCACGGGGACAGAGCTGGGCCTTGCAGGCTGACTGTGTCTGCAGTGGCACGGAACTGTGTGAGCTTCAGAGTGGAGACATGTTGCCTCTTTATCTATCTTTATAGAAGCGAGACAGTCAGCCGAGCAGAAGACGATGACTCATATACTTTTGCTGTACTGCTTGGTGTTTCTGTTGCCCACAGAGTCCTGTAAGACGTTATGCCAGGTAAGAGAAGGGGAAAGCATGGAGAGGAAACTGGCGGGGAGAGCAAATGGGTAGGAAAATCCATCAGGGAAGCAGCAGCTCTCAGCAGCCTGAGAACTGTGGGGAGGGAGGGGACAGGGCCGGAGTGACTGGCCCAGCCAGAAGTCATCGCAGCCGCAGCCCACCAAACAGCTTTTTAGCCAATAACTAACAAATTAGTTTTTGTTTTGAGTTTCTTTCATGAAAAAAAGTTGGAACAAAAAGAATTTCTCATGCGGTGAGGCTCGAAAGACAGAAGGGTAATCAACTCTTCTTTCCTCCCCCTGTGAGAGCGAAGCCTGTCGGTTGCTCATAACCAGGGCGGTGCCATTTCCTGAGGGACACTTGAAAACGTGGGGGTGGTGAGGGTTGACACAACGACCAGGAGGAATTAGTGGCATTTGGAGGCAAGACTTAGGAATGGCCTGGCACAACGCAGCATTGTCCCACCCAGAATGGCAATAACGTGTCCTTTGAGAAACCCGATAGTGAACACCAGGGCTAGAGCAGCGTGAGCAGCTCGGGTAGTCTATGGTCAGGCCAGGTCTAACTGGGGCGCAGGTTCCAGCAAGATGTTCCTTTAAATTTTGTGGGACAGTGAGCCTTATGGCTGTTTCTGGAATATTTTTCTTCCTACCATAAATCATTTTAATTTCCCTCTTATTTAAAATAAGGTGTGGAGACTTTTTGAGAAACAGAGAATATCAAAATACTTTGAACATCTTTGAAAAAGAGAATTATTATTTTGCTGGCAGATCTGGAAGGGAGTTTTGAGACCCACTGGCGAAGCCCCATTCCCTTGTTTCATAAATGGTGAGGCTGAGCTCAGGATCCGGAGTGTGACTGACCTGAAGGGCCAAACTACTCTCTACAGGGCCAAGCCAGAGCCTCTGTTTTCAGATTCTCAGCTTCTTGCTCTTTCCATTCTAATGTGTGCTTTCTTTTTTCTTTCTTTTTTTCTTTCTTTCTTTTTTTTTTTTTTGAGACAGAGTCTCACTTTGTTGCCCTTGATAGAGTGCTGTGGTGTCATAGCTCACAGCAACCTCCAACTCCTGGGCTTAGGTGATTCTCTTGCCTCAGCCTCCTTATTAGCTGGGACTACAGGCGCCCGCCACAACACCAGGCTATTTTTTGTTGCAGTTTGGCTGGGGCCAGGCTCGAACCCGCCAACCTTGGTATATGGGGCTAGCGCCCTACTCACTGAGCCATAGACGCTGCCCCAGTGTGTACTTTCTTAACAAGACCCTCCTTAGGAAAAAAATGTCTTGGGAAGTTCTTTCCAGGAGTTTCTCAAATGAAATTTACTTTATTTTCTAGTTTGCCCTTGGATGGAAATCCTCTCTATGCTCCACCCCAACACTAAACAGGGCCCTGGCTTCTGACTCCTTTGCAAAGGCCTTTCAGGGGAGGCTTTCCAGCCCCACAGCATGGTGGTACTCTCTCCTCCCTCCCCTCCTGTCCCTTGTGGACACTTTTCTACAAGATAGAAAGAATGTGGAAAGTGGGTAGAGCATGGGGGGTTGGCTGTTTTACTTGATTATTAGGAGTCTCCCACCAGGAGCATTTTCTTCTTTTCTTCTCATTGTACAAGTTGCTGGGTGCTCGGCCGCTGGGTTCTGCCCTCATGAACTGCCCACATGCCCAGGCAGCTCAGCAGGTTCAGCAAGTTGCCAGCTTGCATGTATCTTTTTTTTTTTACTTCACAGTATTAGGTTGGGAATTATTGGTTTCTGAGGCCAACGTGGTCCATATTGAATGTCACCCTAGAAATTAAGGGAGCAGAAGAATTATATGTGATGTGCTTTGGCAAATGAACTGGACAGAAATGAGTCAGATCCTTCACTTAAGAAGGCAGAGTTTCCAGAGCTGCTCTCAACAAAACAGCACATCATGGCTTTCTGCCCACGTGCCTGATTAATGAAATGTGACTCCACTGGAGTTTGTTTGTTTAATAGGCCAAGTATCACCCAGAGTTGTTGACTTCTAACTGTATTTATCATTGTGGATTGAAGACCAAGGTCCCATCAGGATGGGTTCTGAAAATCCTAAGATGCCTGGGTATCCTTCCACACATTCCTTCTGCTTGTTGCACTTGGACATGGTCTGGCTTTTCAGAAAGACCAATATTGTAGGAGTTAGGAAAGCTAAGTTATAGCTCCATCTGTAAGAGGAAGTCCCTGCCTGGCCTTGTGCAAGTCACCTCACTATCAAAGCCTCAGTTTCCTTATCGGTAAAATAAGGAGGTTGGATCAGATGATCCATAAGTCTTTTAAAACTCTAAAAAATATTATTTTAGTTTTCTTATTTACTGGAAAAAATTTTAAATCTTCCACTTATATAATAAAAAGTGACTTCTCTTGACTGTAAGGTAAGAAGTCATCTTCCATCTGTGAGCTCAAGGATGTTGGGTTGCATGAATCCTCAGTAAGGCCTTCTTGACTTTGGAGAGACCCCAAATTATCAATTCAGATTCTCCATAAGTTCTTATTTGGTAAAGAACAGAGGGAATATTCAGCCTTGTTTCTTGACAGAATAGAGAGAAACAATGTGTAGAAGAAGAACCCCGTAAGTTGACATGAAGCCCAAGGTTTAGTAACACAGCTGGGTCACTGAATTTCCAGTTTCCTCCCCGCTAGCTTAGATCTTGGAACTCAAATTGGAGTTATTGGGCCAACACTCTTCCCAGCCATTAGAGGAGAGGGTACTCTTCTGGGGTAGAAACAGGAAAACCAAGTCTTTCTCTCATACACATACACATGCACATATATGTCAGGGTGTACATATGCACTAAGATGCATATAGACAGACACATGTATGTGCAAGACACTGAAATAGCTACTTAGAAGGATATTTAAAAAGCCCAATACACAACCCAAATTCTTTTTTTTATTTTTTATTTTTTAGACACAGTCTTTCTTTATTGCTCTTGGTGGAGTGCCATGGAGTCACACAGCTCACAGCAACCTCCAACTTCTGGGCTTAGGTGATTGTCTTGCCTCAACCTCCCAAGTAGCTGGGACTACAGGCACCCACCACAGCGCCCGGCTATTTTTTGTTGTAGTTTGGCCAGGGCTGGGTTTGAACCCACCACCCTTGTTATATGGGGCCACCGGCACTGCCCCTATCAGGTTTATTTTTTATGTGAGCTGCAAGGTATGGGGCACTTAGACTTTTCTTGTTCTGTGATTCATTGTAAATATTTTTAGAAGTAATGCCACCTATATGTTGATATTCTCCTTGATATACTGGACATAAATATATCCTATTAAGTCCAAACAAAATGTATCCTCAATTCAACTTTTCTTTGTCCAGATTCCATAAATAAATACAGCCTCTCTGGTGATACCCAAGATGAGGGAGCGTGTGAAGGAGGCAGAATTGGAATGGCAAAAACATGATAGCATTACCAGATGGCAGATGGTGAAAAGATTTCAGTTTTGTAAATTTAATCAAACACATGACCCTGTGAACCCACTGCTAGTTCCTCTCCCAAGACTTTGAAGGGTCTTATACAAACAGGGGATTCTGAAGAACTAACCTGCATTAACTTCCTGGTGAATTCCCCTGTGCTCACAATGTATTTCCTGGACAGAAAGTAGGTCATCCTTACTGGACAGAGACAAGAACCTCAACTGAATTGCAGTGGAGGGGAAGCTGTCAGGGCTGACAGGAGAATAGCACCGTGGCCCAACTCCATGGACTCGACTTTGGGCGGCCACGTGGGGTTCATAGCTGATTCAGATACTGTTCATCTGAGATGAAAGTAAACTATCGGGCTGGCGTGCTGACAGTTGATTCTGACATGAGTTTTGCTTTTCCCTTTTTAGGCTGCCAGCAAAAGCAAGGAGAAGGTGTCTACCTGGTCGCATGGTATGTTGGCAGCAGTGCCAAGTCACGTGGACGTTTTCCTGCTTATCTGTTACAACAGAAGGCCACTTGCAGCCCTCTGTCTAATGCACGGCAGATGGAACCCCTCAATGGCTTGCATTTACAATCTGGTTTTTTCCCCTCATACTAAATTGCACCTCTGACCCCAGCCCTGTTCCTCTCTCTTCCCACCATCCTCTGTTCCATCCTGGTCTGAGGGTTCTTTGCCATAGATCCTATACTGAGCCAACTCAAACTGGGGCAGTGGCTAGCCCGGGTCTGTGATAAATGATGTTACTCCTTATAGAGTTCTGGGGTTGGGAGGTTTCTTGAAGAAGATCAGAGGCAGTGCATTCCAAACTGGGGCCGATCTGGGTGGTTCTAGGGCCGCAGGAGGTACTTGGGGGTCTCCTGAGGTCTGAGAGTGACCCGGTGGACTGACCTGGTGGACTGACCTGTGGGCTCTTCCCACTTCCACTGGGGCAGGTCCACTTTTATCTGTTTTATACACTGGAGTTCAGGATAAGATTTTGTTGGAAACGGTAGGATTTTTGCTGCTGAAATACGTGTCAAGCACGTATCCTTTGCAATTTTCCTTCACTTTCCAAAGAAAAGACAGCTGAAGTCTGCAGGAGTAATGGGCCTTCACTGCAATGACAGCATGGTGGTTGGCCCAGTTCCGTCCAAAGCTCAGACCTTCCTATCTGATACTGACGTCGCTTGTTTTCCCAGGTGTGTGCGATGGTGTCTGCGAGGACAATTCCCACTGCACTCAACTTTGCCCTCCAGGCACTCAGGGGAATATGGGATTTTTATGCAGGAAAAGGAAATGGTCCAAGATCACCGATACCTGCCGGACTCTGAATGCCTTCAACATCTTTGAGGTAGGATCCTTCCTCCGGCAACTCAGATTCTGAGCAAAGGGAGCCTCCAGTTAGAGGTGTGCATTGCCCTTGGTAAGGGGGAGGAAGAGCATGAGGCAGGATGGCGTGTAGGCACCTTTGTATGTGAATATGAGTGCACCTACCTGTTCCCCCCATTAAAAATGGCATTTGGAACTCTGGGCATGTAAAAGTTTGTGCTTAGTGCCCCCAAAGCCTGCCACGTTTTGAAGACACTTGACCATTTAGGTTAGAGCTGGAAGAGGTGCCTGGAATTACCAGACTCTACTTTTCTATCTTCAATTCCCCAAAGCCTTGATACCCAAGGTACTCTAGGGCCCTTCCCTGGCCAGCAGCATTCCTGCAAACTTGATAGATAGGTGGGATTTGCACCCGCCCCAGACCTGTATCAGATTCTGTATTTTATCACATCCTCAGGTGATTTCTGTTCCCTTTAAAGAGTGAAAAGCAAGGTCCCTTCCCTGAAGGGAAGGACTTTATCATCAAACAAAGAAACATATTTCTGCATAAGACTTCAGTAAACTTACATTAAAAATCAAATTCTAATAAATCAAGTCAGCTCACATGCCCATTTCTCCTTTTTTGGTTCCTTTTTCTTCTTTTCTAGTGGGGGCTTTACCTTTCTGAAGTTCAGCGTCAAATTCCTTCAGAGGAGTCTATGTTTTGCGTTTCTTTTGTTTTAGGAACATCCCCATTCTCCCTGGGGAAAGCCCTGACTAGCCTTCAAAAAGCTATCTACCCCTGCCCCAGGGGAGGCCCGAGCAAAGATACACATGGAGACCCACACATCATAGGTTTTAAGATTTAAATGCTTTAAATCAACCTTATAAATGGCTAAATAAAATATATTCCATCTGCTTCTTGTGTCAGATTCCATCCTGTATCTTAAAGGCAGTGGACAGCCAAGGATAGACCTCTATAACCCAAACACAGGTGCCCCTTGGCCACTCCTCAGGCCTAGGCGTGAGCATGGTCTCTGGGCTGGACAGAATTAGCAAGGAGCTCCTGCAGCCCTGGAGGGGCATGGAGGCACTGAATAGGGAATTCCGGTGTTTAGAAGCAGGGACACAGGCCTGGGGAGGCATACCCTACAGGTCCCTGGAATCCTTGCCTTGAGAAAGGGCAGACTGGATGAGGGCCAGAAAAGGGTCCTCTGAAGCCAAGGTCAGCAACATTTTTTTGCAAAGGGCCAGTTAGTAAATATTTAAGGTCACATGGTCTCTGCCTTGACTATTCAACTCTGCTGCTGTAGCATTGAAGCAGCCGTAGTCAGTACTTAGATGAATGAGCTGGCTGAATTCCACTAGAATTTTATTTATAAACACAAGCAGCCAGTTAGTTACATCCTATCTGGAAATAGTCTGGACATTCAATGAACTTCCATCACTTAATCTAGTTTAGCAAATCCCAAAGGGTATGGTTACCAAAAAGATTTGAGACTCCCCCAGGTAAAGATCTCTAGAACACCTCCATTATTAAAGATTTATTTGCAAACTTTTATCCCCTTCATACCCACTCAATCCATCCCTCTTAGGAATTATATTGGAAAACGATATGAGACACTAGACAAAACTAGCTACATGCTAAGTTAAACTGTCTGTCAACCAATGTTAGATTACTGTGTGCCAGGCAAGTAGCATAAAAGCAAGAACTCTAAAGTTCAATAAAAGTAAATGTGTATTTTGCTCGTAACTCAAAAGACACAGCTATTCCCATAGAACCAACAATATTAGCTTGGCCCCATCCACCAAAAGATTTTTAAGCCATGTGAACTTGAAAAGCATTTGGGCTTATTTATGAGTACTCATATATTTCTAAGCCAGTCTGTACCACGAAGGCAGTATACAGACAGACACGTGTATGCATAAAAGCACAGACACAAATAAAAATCCTACAGCTTTCATTTTAAACTTTAGCCATGAGTCAGGTCAAAATACATTAAAAGGTCAGTTAGATTCAACCTACGTCTCTGTAAATGGAACAGGCTAAAATTAATCTGTCTCACATGGACAAATTCTTACTGAATTTTGGAAAAAAACAGTGAAGCAGATTTACATTTCAAGTGGAGAGAATTTAAGCTTTTTCAAGAAGTAGTTTTGGTGTGTTAGAGGACGATGGAAAATGGATGTCAGAGTAACATCCAGAGGAGCCTAGAGAAAATTTAGAAACCTTGTTGACAAACCAGCCGAAAGAAAGAGAAAGAAGGGAGTCGGATAAAGAAGAGGTGGCAAAAAAGATGTAGAAGACAGGCAGTGGGCCAGTGAAAGGAGGGTCTCTCTCCAAAGCCCCAAAAAACAAACAGAAAAGCCCAGGCAGCCGTCCTGGGGCCACAGTTTGCCACTCCTGCCTCAAGTTTGCCAACTGGAGACCGAATTGGGGGAGAGACTGTCTGTTACCCTGTGCAATCCTTCTTTTATCTTTGGTGCTCAGTTGATTCATGCAAATCTATCTCAGAATCTCAGTTTTTAAGATAGCTTCACGACTCATGCTGCGCCCTTCAGGAATAGTAGAAAATAAGCTTATATGACACTAGAAATTTACATGCAGACAAAAGGTGTCTGACCTGGCATGCTAAAGACAGCAGTTGCTATTCTGGGGGTCGGGCATAGGGATAGGCAGTTGGGAAGTTGGGACTTTTATTTTCTGGTTCATGCACGTGTACCTTGGTATTGGCCAAGGTATCTCACAGCAGATGTGACTTTAAAAGTGTGAAATAGAAAAATATTACACAATATACAATTGTGTAATAAGACTGTGCTACATTTTACTAAAGGTACTTTTCCATTTCACACAAAAATAACGTAATGAAAATGTCTTTCTTAATTGTCATGTTAGGAGAATACATACTCGGTTCCATCGGTGGAAGGAAGTATCAGAATACATGAATATTCCGAAATGCCTGAGACCATAACAGACATGCTGCTGCAGAAGTGTCCGAGAGATTTGTCCTGTGTCGTTACAAATATTCAGCAGTCTCCGCGGATACCAGGCAACATCGCTGTCATCGTGGAACTCCTACACAACATATCAACAGCGCTACTGACAGATGTCGATGAGGCAAAGATGCAGGTGAATGGCCTTGAATATTGGGTAGATGGGCAGAGGATGCAGGTTGGCGGGAGTACTCTGAGTACTTCTGGGGGGCTGGGGAACACATCTGTCACCTCAGTATTTCCGATCCTAGCAAAAACAAGTGCTCAATAAATCTTTGTTGAAGAAAGAATGAATAAATGCATGGAAAAAGTAAACATGGTGAATCAAGAGACATTTCCAGGGAATGCTTCCTTCGTACTGTGGTGGATGTTGGAGTATGGTTTTCCGATGCATATCTTGGCTGCTAAAATATCTTGTCCCACCCAGCAGGGACTAAGTCTTTTCTTATTTTTATCTGTGAGTTGTAACTGTTTACTCAAATGGAAAATAATTGAATGCAAAGATAACAGTCATGCATATCTGCCGCAGAAATGGGAAATGGCTGGGATCCATGTCTTCTATTTTTGATCTTCAAAGCCAAGAGGGTAGTAAAAAGCAGATTCAGCCTCTGGGGTGAATTTCCAAGTTAGTATCACGTGTTCCTATACACGATCCTACAACAAAGTTGGGATTTAATAGAAGTTAATTACATGACGGATGCTCTGACCAGGGTAAGAAAATTGCTAGTGTGGCCCAGCTGTGCAATGGAGTGGATGATGGATGTGAGCTTGTGGAAGGCTGCCCACTTTCGTGGC
Source organism: Otolemur garnettii (assembly GCF_000181295.1). Taxonomy (NCBI): domain Eukaryota; kingdom Metazoa; phylum Chordata; class Mammalia; order Primates; family Galagidae; genus Otolemur; species Otolemur garnettii. Next base: position 17,851,431 of record NW_003852426.1, read on the forward strand.
ATTGCCATAAACAGGAGGAGGCCTGGCAAGGCATTCCCTTGTCGCGCTGTCCTCTAACTGAAACTTCAGTGTACATGTAGGCAACTGGAGATAGGATGCTGATTCTGATTCATCTAGTCAGGGGTGAGGCTTGAGATCCCAGGGGATGCCTAAGCTGCTGACTTTTTAAAAGTGCGTCTTGACTGTACTAGTAGTTTCAGAGAATGGCCTCAGTACTAATTCTGGTCCTTCATTGGCAGAGTTACAGCACCATGGCCAACCACATTCTTAACAGCAAAAGCATCTCAAACTGGACCTTCATTCCTGATAGAAACAGCAGCTGTGTCCTGCTGAGCTCAGTCAATTCCTTTGCAAGAAAGCTATTCATAAATAAACATTCCATTAACATTTCCAACGTGTTCATTCACACCATGGGCACCACCCTATCTGGAGACGACACTGGAAAAAATTTCACTTTTTCAATGAGAGTTAATGATACCAACAATGAAGTCACCGGGAGGGTGCTGGTCAGCAGAGATGAGCTTCAGAAGGTGCCTTCCCCTTCCCAGGTCATCAGTATTGCATTTCCTACCCTTGGGGCCATTCTGGAAGCCAGTCTTATGGAAAATGTTACTGTGAATGGGCTTGTCCTGTCTGTCATTTTGCCCAAGGAACTTAAAAGAATCTCATTGATTTTTGAAAAGATCAGCAAATCAGAGGAGAGAAGGACTCAGTGTGTTGGCTGGCACTCCTTGGAGAGCAGATGGGACCAGCAGGCCTGTGAAATGATTCAAGAAAACCCCCAGCAAGCTGTTTGCAAATGTAGGCCAAGCAAATTGTTTACCTCATTCTCCATTCTTATGTCACCCCACATCTTGGAGAGCCCAATCCTGATCTACATTACGTACGTAGGCCTGGGCGTTTCTATCTGCAGCTTGATCCTTTGCTTGTCCATTGAGGCCATAGTTTGGGGCCAAGTGACAAAGACGGAGATCTCATATTTACGCCACCTGTGCATTATCAATGTTGCCGCCACCTTGCTGGTGGCTGACGTGTGGTTCATCGTGGCTTCCTTTCTCAGTGGTCCAGTGACACACCACAATGGATGCGTGGCAGCCACGTTTTTTGTTCATTACTTTTACCTTGCTGTGTTTTTCTGGATGCTCGCCAAGGCACTGCTTATCCTCTACGGAATCCTGATTGTTTTCCATACGTTGCCCAAGTCAGTCCTGGTGGCATCTCTCTTTTCAGTGGGTTACGGATGCCCTTTGGTCATTGCTGTTATCACAGTTGCTGTCACCGAGCCTGGCAGAGGCTACTTACGGCCTGAGGCCTGCTGGCTCAACTGGGACATGACCAAAGCCCTCCTGGCCTTTGTTGTCCCAGCTCTGGCCATCGTGGTAGTAAACCTGATCACAGTCACACTGGTGATCGTCAAGACCCAGCGAGCTGCCATCGGCAGTTCCATGTTCCAGGAAGTGAGAGCTATTGTAAGAATCAGTAAGAACATCGCCATCCTCACACCGCTGCTGGGACTGACCTGGGGGTTTGGGATAGCCACGGTCATCGACAGTAGCTCCCTGGCCTTCCACATCACCTTCTCCTTGCTCAATGCCTTTCAGGTAAGTCCAGATGCCTCTGACTTCACTCAGGTGAGAGGGTTTATAAAGAGGTTTTGGGATCAGGAACTTGAGACATTGGATTTCTATATAAAAGACAATAGACTTGGAATAATGTACCATGTAAGGCTTTTGTTCTAGGAAGATCTGGATTTGAATCCTGACTCGTTTATTGAAACATGTAACATGATCCAGGGATATTTACTTAACTTTTTCAGGACATTTTCTCCTTATATATAAAATTGGTATAGTATTGCTCACTCTATATAGGAGTGTTTGCTGAACTGAAATTCAGGAGCATTGAATTTTTCCCCCAGTCCTATTAATGACTAGTTTTGTAAACATGCATAAGGTAATTGATAATTAATACAAGTTACATAAATGTAGAGTACAATGAACATTTCTGTAAAAATGCAAAAAAAAGAGATTCAAAATATGAGACACCCCTATTATAGGAGTGTTTGGAATGAAATTTACCATTATATGAAATGGTAAATGGGAAAGTATCAAGTACTAAAATGGTTTAAAAATTATAAATAGCCTATAATAGACTGAGCTGATACGATTTAGAAATTAAGCAGTAATATCTTCTCCCAAATTTAGGTATATAACTGGAGGTATTAAAATTTGTACATGGATTATATTTCCTTAATTCTATAATTCCACTTAGAATTTTTAGTTACCATTTGAAGCCATCTTATTTTAACAAGGAAAGTCAAGCAATCCTCAAAACTCATCTCTACCTAATAATTTGTCTTCATTTTCCTATGCTCTTGAGGTTATTTGCATCTACTGCATCTGTCTGATGGAAATTCCATATGATGAGGTGATACTGCCCATCTCTTCCTAACTCCAGGCTCAGCGATGCCCCATTGCTAGATTAAGTAAGCCATAGTGGGAGAATTTAATCATAGGGATTGGTGATTGACATTTACTAGCATCTCACTGGATCAGGGCATCCTTGGGAGAGAAGGAAGAGCCGTGGATCTACTGAGGTGGGAGACCCAGCAGCGGGGCAGGGAGAAGCCAGAGAGTGGGGTCTCACAGTAACAGCAGATGAGGGGCATCTGAGGCTGACATAGGAGATGGAGGAGAGAGATTTGGAGACATGTCAGGACGTGCAGAGGGTGTGGGAGGAAGACCCCAACCACCCCTTTTACTATATGGAAATTGTTTCATGTAGTTAGTTGTTGGGTTGCCCACCTTGTCAGTCCAAAACTTCTGGGTGGTACCCTTCCTTGTCTTCCTTGAGCATAATTGTGAGCTGGCTGAGGTTTGGGGAATCCTTCATATCCATGTTGGTGGGAGAAACCTGGGAGAACATGTTGAGATTTACCTGCTCAAATTATGCTTTACCTACTGAAGGAAACAAAGTAACTGCTACCAGTGAATTCTGTCTAGGAGGATTCTCTTATCCTTTCTCAATCAGATACTGGACTTCACAACTCATCTTTTTTTTTTTTTTGAGACGGAGCCTCAAGCTATCCCCATGGGTAGAGTGCCATGGCATCACGCTCACAGCAACCTCCAACTCCTGGGCTCAAGCGAGTCTCCTGCCTCAGCCTCCCAAG